>NC_134475.1:29719165-29884165 GCF_964194025.1 Convolutriloba macropyga
AGACAAGTCAAAGCCGATAATCGTCATTTGTGTCAGAAGGTTAGCGGCTCGTTGAGAACGATTCGAGAACTGCTCAACCGTCCACAATTTCTTGTTTATTGAAGTTTCAAATTGTCCAAACTGATGAAGTCTCAATGGCAAGCAAAAATGCATTAAGATTGCAACCAAAAGCAAACAATATTTTTTCCCAACGAGGGAGCAGCTTTGTTCCTATTATCTGAAACGAAACCGGCAAGGTGGCCAAGACTTTCAAATATTCAAAATAATACTTTTGTTTACTATTTATAACCCAATTGAGAAAACGGCGTTGAAACCTACCCAACTTTCTCAAGCGACATTGAAGCAAATCACGTTCGCGAACCGTACATAAAAGATTCTTCTAAAACTTAAACTCCTATTGGAACAGACCGTCTCAAAAATTTTAAAACTATTCAGTCTTGGCAGTGCTGTAGTCAACATGCTCATCCCGACAGAATGCTTTGTTCAGAGTAATCCCCTAAATCTAAAATTCAATCCACGTGTTTCAAACGCGATCCATATGAAAAGAGGTCAGCGTTGCTGTAGCGTTAACTAAAGGACAAAATTTTACACTTCTTTCAAAGAAAGTTCTACTCATTTAAGAGTGACCAGGAGAATAAGCAGGAGCATTCAAAAGTGACCAGAGCAAATTTATGTTCATCGCAATAAAACAGAAATTCAGATTGTTGTACTGAGTCTGTGAACTAGTTAGTAAATGTGACGAAGAGAAGAGGACCCGTCAAGCTACCGTACAGAACTCTTGTTGTCACCGCTGCATTCCCTAAAAATCATCCGTAATTTTCAAAAACCAGCTTTTGACTGATAAGACATGATGAGACAATCACTAAGAGATTGCGGTCATACTCAAACGGGGACACTTTGTGTAATAGTAACCCAAGCGAAACTGAGTCAAAAGTTTTTTTTAACATCCGAATAAACAGTCAAACAATTGTAAAAATTATCTTCAGCAGCATAAACTTTGTTTAAGTACAAAAGTTGTTGAGTGACTGTGCTCCGGTGATTTATGAATCCTTGCTGTTCAAGTTTAATTTTGTAACGAGCTCGGGAATAAGACAAGCTGAATATTAAACGCTCAAAATTCTTTTACCTTTTTGGCAGGAAGCTGATAGGTATGTTGTTTTTGAAATCGAAATTCGACCCAGTTTTGTGAAGTGAAGTATCAGATGACATTTGTTAATGGGAAAACCACTGCTGTGTTGATCTAATTTGAAAAAAAAACTCGAAGATCAATGGTGACATATGTTTAGCACCTTTTTAGTTAATAGTGATTGGAACTTACTTCATGCCCATTAATGAATAGTCAGGAATTCTGTTACATTGCAAGATCAAACACATTGCCAGTTGTGAAGCAGAAACCTTCCAAATAGATGCTACCTTCCATTTGGTGTTATGGTGAAGCAAATGAACTAAATTTGACCGAACCCAACTAAAAATTGCATTGAAAAATTGAGTATTCTCAAAGCAGTCACCAGTTTTCATGTTTCCAAAACGCCTCGAAGAGGAATACAGCGAACTTGATTTGAGTAACAGCAGCAATTGTCAACAATGCTCCGTTTTTTAAGTTGACCTGTTTTATCAACGTGAATCTGTCCAGTTCAGTAGAAGCATCAATGTCTTCGTTCAGTTTTTCTCTCTGAAGGTCTTTTGGCAGAAAACTTTTTTGTTAGTCTTCTGATAATTTTCTCAAGATTTGTCAGAAAATGGATTTTATGAGAAAAAAAATAACACGTCGAGCCGTTTTTTAAGCTTAACTTTCAAAAATTTTGACTGAGTGAATAGAAGTGATTATACCAAGTTTGATATTGGTCAACGTGAATGCGCGCATCCGCTGAAAAAAAACAAAAAAACTTAAAAATGACAAGAAAGTGCTGCCTGATTTATGGCCCATTACTTGGTAAGGTTCAAACATCAGAACCGATATAGTGTATGAGGTTGCATATGATGTAAAAAGTTATCGTTGGGACTAAAGAATGTGTTAACGGAAAACAATCAGCAACGACCAAGTTACCCTGGGATGAAGAAATAATGATAACACTGTGGGCTCAAAACCGGTGAACATTGAACTTCATGGTTCAGTGTAAATTTGAACTCAATTTCACAGTCTGTCTACTCCAATTTGCATTTTGTTACAGTTTATTGATAACCTTCAGCGTATTCCAAGCTAAATTTAAAACAGAAATCTTGATTGCAAATGGCTCATAAATTTTGCATCTTACTGAAGATTTTTAGAGTTCATAATTAATTTAGTGGGGTTATATAGAGGCAGTTCTCAGAACGACAATCAAAAGGTTTTTTGAGCGGCAATCTGGATTACATTTGTATTGCAAGACAGTGGAAGCTGTCTGCATGTCTTTTCGTTTTTTTATTGAATTGAAATCAAATTGCTTTTGAGCAATTGTCGAGGGTTGAGCTACATCATTTATTAATCGAGACAGTGCTTTTCCTGGCTTGCGTATTTTTTGCTCGTTTAGATGGTTTGCCTAAGCACACTTAGGTGACGCCTGCATTTTTCATTTTTTTCTCTTTCTGTTCAGTTATCTCTGACTTTTACTCACGTAACTTTCAAAGGAGCCGATCAGCTTAATCAAATGGCCGTCAGTGGAATCAATTGTGGTAAATCGTTTGAAAATTCTTCCAACTGATGAAATCAAATCAGCTTCATGTAATTTGGACTCTTTCCCATTCTTGGATCCCCCTCCCCAACTTAGTTGTCAAATAACGTATAGCCCCCCCCAGCATGAGACGTGAACCATAATGGGGAGCTGTTATTTCGTGGGGGGCTATAATGGAAAAGACCTCTTCTAATATTAACAACAAACATTTTTCAGTAACCACAATTCCAATTTTTAAGCTAAATATGTTATCACGGATTTAAATGAATCTGCAATAAACCTTGCCTCTTAATAACACATGACAATCAGACTTTTGACGGCCTCAATTTCAATTACCAAATAAAGTTGGCGCGTGCCCAAAACTGATTTGTGTTAGTACATTTTTTTTATTTTCCATCTTGGATTCCGAAATAATTTTTAATGTCATCTCGGAGTCCCTTAACACCTGTTGTGCGTTCCAAAACCTCCTAAGTTCTCAGTGAATGTTTCAACTTTTGTCATACAACGCTTCAAAGAAAACACCCGAATCCTCCCTAAATAAATCTCAATTAAACAGATGACGAGAGCATGTTTGGGTCAGTCCCATATCAACCCGCAATCTCCAATAACCTAGGCACATCGTAAGTTAAAAGGGCAGCCTCAAAAACACATGTGAGCCACTGACTCGCCGGTTTAGATGCAAATGCGTTATGACGCAGTTTCAATTGTTTCAAAGAAGTTTCATCAAACGACAATCAAAAGGTTTTTTGAGAGGCAATCTGGATTACATTTGTATTGCAAGACAGTGGGAGCTGTCTGCATGTCTTTTGGTTTTTTTATTGAATTGAAATCAAATTGCTTTTGAGCAATTGTCGAGGGTTGAGCTACATCATTTATTAATCGAGACAGTGCTTTTCCTGGCTTGCGTATTTTTTGCTAGTTTAGATGGTTTGCCTAAGCACAATTAGGTGACGCCTGCTTTTTTCAATTTCTTCTCTTTCTGTTCAGTTATCTCTGACTTTTACTAACGTAACTTTCCAAGGAGCCAATCAGCTTAATCAAATGGCCGTCAGTGGAATCAATTGTGTTTAACCGTTTGAAAGTTCTTCCAACTGAAGAAATCAAATAAGCTTCATGTAAATTGGACTCTTTCCCATTTTTGGATCCCCCTTCCCAACTTAGTTGTCAAATAACGTATAGCCCCCCCCCAGCATGAGACGTGAACCATAATGGGGAGCTATTTTTTAGTTGGGGGCTATAATGGAAAAGACCTCTTCTATTATTAACAACAAACATTTTTCAGTAACCACAATTCCAATTTTTAAGCTAAATATGATATCACGGATTTAAATGAATCTCCAATAAACCTTGCCTCCTAATAACACATGACAATCAGACATTTGACGGCCTCAATTTCAATTACCAAATAAAGTTGGCGCGTGCCCAAAACTGATTTGTGTTAGTACATTTTTTTTATTTTCCATCTTGGATTCCGAAATAATTTTTAATGTCATCTCGGAGTCCCTTAACACCTGTTGTGCGATCCAAAACCTCCTAACTTCTCAGTGAATGTTTCAACTTTTGTTATACAACGCTTCAAAGAAAACACCCGAGTCCTCCCTAAATAAATCTCAATTAAACAGATGACGAGAGCACGTTTGGGTCAGTCCCATATCAACCCGCAATCTTCAAAAACCTAGGCGCATCGTCAATTAAAAGGGCAGCCTCAAAAACACATGTGAGCCACTGACTCGCCGGTTTAGACGCAAATGCGTTATGACGCAGTTTCAATTGTTTCAAAGAAGTTTCATCAAACAGAGCCAAAAAAGTAACTACATTTGCTATTCGCCTGGCGATTGTAAAACTATCTTAAAGATCTTTCGAAGCCTACAACGCATACAGACTAGTCTCGTTGAACAAAAACCCCGGTTTTCGACGTATTGGCGTAGTAGAAATTCATTGTAGAATAAATGGCAAATGCATCATCAAGCGTATAGAAAAGGTACTATACCTCCTGGGTGACATCATGCAACTTTGCCCGGGACGAAATCGCAAAATTGGATACGCTATTCAATCTCTGCGCACGCAAAATGAAAAACCTAAAAAAGCTGTTCTCCCAAATGACTTCAAAACGCCTTCAGCAGCCTCTGCCGTAATTTGATATTTTAAATAAGTGAAATTGCCCCGCATTTTCTTCACAGTTCATATCCAGCCACGTTCGATTTATACGTCGCATAATACACTAAAGTCCCTAGAGGGTACAACTAAGTGGGACCCATTGTTATGGCTATGTATGGAGTAGCCACGCTCCCCCTGCTCAGACTTGTCCAAAAAAGATGTCGCAGACAACGCCAGCACATTAAGACATTTGGAGGACTTAATTTATTTTCTTCAAACAACTCACTGAACATGGTAGCTTTTTTTGCTAAACCGTGGCCCCAAACGTCAATTATCAGTGAAAGAGGCTTCTTGAATCAAAACTTTCAGTTTGTTTGAAGGGACCGCAGCTAAAATTGTTGAAGGCTACCGCGTTCTAGGATCTGTATTATGCAATGATAAAGTCTATGGGACCTTTAAGGTAACCACAGCTGGTTAAAATGTGCCAAAAAAATGGTGCAAGTGGCAAAAATATACCCACAGAACGCTTACGCAAGTCTAACAAGTGGCACGCGCTCCTCTTGAAGATGAGGCGTGAGCAGAATTTCATCTCACCCAAGGACGCATAACACACGACCAACAAACTTTACGCCTGAATTAAATACGATCGCGATATACAGATCTAATTGAAAGGCTTCAGGCCACGCCAGATAATAGAAATGGCATCGGAAAGAAGCTTCGAACTGGTTCACCGCTCTACCGCTTAAACGTTTCGGTGTCACGCGAACGAAGTGTAAATGTAGACTCGGGCGTTGTGTCAGATATAACCTTGATGCCAATAATACACCCATTTTTTGTCCAGGTGACAAAAAGTTCACCCATTCACATGCTCTCCACTGTGCGAAGGATGGATATACAAACTTGAGAAATAAGGAGATCCGAGACACCTTTGCTGAGGTCATGCCTGGTTGAGCCGACTCTTCAGTTTCAAGGCGAGGCCTTTATACACAAATTTACTAGAACTGATAAACTGCGCGACTAGACATTGAAAGCGAGTTGACTGTGAGGGTCCAGGCTCAGCCGTTATTTCTTCGACGTGAAGATATTTAACCCACTCGCCAAGTCAAACTCGAAAAACTTCGTAGAAGCGTTGATGTCCTGCAAGTATGAGCTACAAATACTTTACGTCAAGAATAGTAACTTCGTTCCGCCCGTGTTTTCTTTTATGGGGGAGCAGGACCGGTCGCATTGCGGACTATAAAACAACTAGCTAGCAAAATGGATGAAAGGAAAATAAATCATACGACGCAATAACATACATAGGCACCAGAAAAATTCTTGCTCCCCTGTGCAACGCTATCTTATGCCTCAGAGGGTGCCGTAGTTCCAAACGGCTGACTGGCATTGATAGTTCTTGCAGTGCCATAGGACGGAAGGGGAGACACTTCATAACAATTTAGCTTATATAGAAATTCAATTCTGTTTGCGCTGCAAACCCCTATTCTATACTGATCGTTTTTATTTATAAAGTCAAATTGAGTGTTGTCCGCGAACAATTTGCTAAATGCATCACCACCTTCTGATCTTTTGTACAATATGACTATACTCACATTACATACAATATCTGACCAACATTAGATTTGTATACCACGAAATGTCGAATCATCGCAAAAGAGATGAGAAGACGATTTTTTCTTTCAGTATAGATATCCGTCAAATATTTATTAGCAAATAAAGGGAATATTAATTCTGAAGACGAATTAGGAATAATTAAAGGCAAGGAAAGGACCGACCGCAAATGCTGCATACTAGTGGGATGTTAGTGCAACCTACAAAGGACACGTGCAATTTTTTCACAAATAATTGCTATGCACTGACACGTATATTGTTGAGGCATATAAAAATACAAGGATTTGCTTAGGAAATAACAGGCAAAAGGATCTAAAGGTTTTCTGGACACTGAATAATAACTGATAAGAAATGTTCCATGACTAAATTGAAAATATGCATTTAATCTATACAAAAAACTTTAAGATTTTGATAATGGCAAACGAAGGAGATGATGAACCGAGTTTTTTCGAGGGTTCTCTTCCGCCAGAGTTCAGTGAAATACATGATGGAACCTCGGATTTTGAGAAAATGGAAAATGCAGTTTTTTCTTCACCCGAAATGCATAGGAGGACAAATTTTACTGCTGGAATAAACGATAGAGCACATGTTGAACCGGGACATTTTGATACCGAGAAGCAGCAGTTGTTGCATGATTTACATCTTTGCAAGATGGAGATATCGAAGAAAGTTCTCCAAATGGACAACATGAAGGCTGATCAAATGGCCTTAGTTGATGAAATGGAGGAACGTCTGCAAGAGGCTGAACATCAAAGAAAGTTGTTGCAAACTAAATTAGATTCCCAGCAAAATGTTCATTCTAGCGCTCAGGAAGAAATGAAGAAGCGTCACGAGGTCATGCGTTCTGACCTGGAAAAAATTCTGAAGAGACAGCGGGATCTGGAACTAATTAATGAGAAATTGCAGAACCAAGCCGGGGACGTTAGACGTGTTCTTGGATTTTCAACAATGCCGCATCAGTTGAGCCAAGAGAAACTTTACAAGCTAAAAACCGTGCCTGAAGAAAGCCTATCATTGAGGGATTTTACGCTTCTGAAACTTCAGGGTCTGGTTGAGAAATTTAAAGAGGACAGTGATTCTCTTCGGCAAACTTTGAAAGAGGCAACAGATGAAGGATACAATTTGAAAAACCAGTATGAAAAAATTGTAGACAAGCTAACTGCTGAGCATAAGCAGCACGCGGAATTAATTGTACGGTTTCAGAAGTTATCAATTGAGCTGAAAGACACTCAAAAGCAAATCAAGGACGGCGACCATCGAATTAATTTTTACGATCAGGTCAAATCAGAACGAGATTCTCTAGCTAAGGAGCTTGAAGCGCAGCAGACGGAATTTAAAGGCCTACAACAATCTTTCATAACAGTTCAAAGAGAACGAGATGAGTTGAGTAGTGACTTAACTGCAGCAAAACAAAGCATCAATTTGTTGCAGCGTGATAAAGAATTCTTGGGCATTCAAAACGTGGAATTGAATGAAAAGCTTGCTGCGACTATAGAAAAGCTCAAAACTGCGCAAAGCCACGCTGAAGACATGCAAAAGGCTAGAGAAGAAACGTATGAAAAATATGTTGCTTCTCGGCAAGAGGACAGATTTAGCTTTGACGATCGACTAAAGCAAGAATTATCGGAGATTAAAGCCAGACATGAACACGATCTTGAGCACGTGAAAAATAGTTTAAATGAGCTCCACGAGAGAGAACGAAAGGCATTGAAGGAGAACAATGAGATACTGCAAATGGAGAAAAACAGAGCTATGGCTGCTGAACAAGAAGTGAAAGAAAAGAATGAAAATCTTTGGCAGGATTTACAAAGAGTAAAAGCTGAAACTGAAAGCAGGATAACCAAAATTGAAGGTGATGCAAAGGTGAAGCTATTTGAAGCTGACCGCACGGTTCTATCGCTCGAAGAATCCCTAAAAAATTCCAGAAACTTGCAACTCGAAAATGACAAGCTATCAAAAAAATTGAAATTAGTTACAGCAGAATACGAGCAACTACAGTCTCAATGTCAGCAAGAAATTCTCAACTTGAAACACCAGATTAAGCTTAAAGAGACTGGTATAGAAAGTGTTCCTCACAAAAAGGAATCTGAAAAACAAGATCGTAATTCAGTATCGGAATCTGAACTGATCATGCAAAAGCTGGCGTCCAGGTTTGATATTTCGAAATTGAGCGATGACTACACTAGTTATCACAAGATAGCGTCTCTAGAGCACGCAAATTCGCAGTTGCAGCATGAAAACAGAGAATTGAGAGGCGAACTGGAATCGAAAACATCAGAATTGGAAGCTGCTCAAAGCGTTCTCGATGGCAACGCAAATCAACCGTTCCAACTATTGATGTCAAAAATTAAGCTGAAAGACGCACAGTGCAACAAGAAAGACCGAACAATAGCAAATTTGGAGCACGAAAATTCAAATCTTAACGGAAAAATAACTCAATTGCAATTTGATGTTGAGAAGCTACTTAATAATCGTAAGGAAATTTTAATGATCAAGAACAGTCTTCGAAGAATGGTCTCTGAGCGCGAAATTGTGGAAACAGATGCAACCAAGGATGTTTCTAGTGGTGACAGCGAAAGTCAGTTGGTGATTCTGCCGAACATGGAGAAACGAGGATCAAATTGGGAAAATAGATTGCGAAATAAAACTCATGGCACGGAATGATTGGTTAAGTGACCTCAATTTCGTTGTAAATTTGTAAATATTGTAGTGTACAGTTTGCTAACGTTCGAGAAGTTAGATCTATGAGTTTAAAAGTCTGTAAGGTTTTGTAGAAGTTTTGTGGTGTTCGAACGTTTAATTTTCCAGCAAAAGGAGTAATATTTTAGAGAGAAACTATCGACTTTTTGGTTCCGAACCAGTCAATTGTAGTAGTGGTATTATAAGAAAACCCTGCGAGTGTAGAATCTAATTTTTAAATTTCGCTTTTCGTGGAGTTATTGATGTTTTGTAAGTTTTGGTGCCCAATTCGGACATTTTCCCGCAGATTTGTCATTTTCGGTGTGTTATTTCAAAATGTCTGTGCTATAAAACCTTTTTTGGGGTAGAATACTTATATTGAGAGATGTTTTTATTCCTTCTAAGGCTTATCGAAGTCATTTTTTAACGCTAAAATTGATTAATATTATATTTACTACTTTCTACAGCCTGTTTTTCCATAGTTCAAATAGAATAGTGAATTTGTTTTGAAAAAACAGTGATTAATTTCAAGTGACATACTTTTGAATAATTTGCATTAGTTTATCCAGATTTCGTGTGTTTGGCAACAGTTTCCTCGCAGCGTTGTTGAAGTTATTTATATTAACCTTTTGTCTCAGTTTTGAGCCCTTTCTCGTCTGTTTAATTGCTCTCAAATGAAATTTGTAGCGATTATATTAGTCCTGTGGTTTTTTATGCGATTTTTTGCTTGATCGATTTTTCCTGTGACTGTTTTGACTTTAAACGACCGGAGGGCATTAAGTTCTCTTGGAGCCTTTAAGCTGACTCTAAGTGTGCGATTCACCAGAACTGTTTTGGAGACATAATTTCAAAATGATGTAAACAATTATTTTCATTAATTACGATAATTTTCAATATTTAAATGTTAAGGTCGATGGTAAACCTATTGCTTTTTTGAAGGTTTTTGAGTTTTTCATGTTGTCAGGATTTTTAAATTTTTTCATTTTGTTTTCTCAAGTACGTTATTGACACTTAATGCGCATTTCATTAAAAGATTTAGTGAGCCCTGGTAAAATTTCTCTAACAATATTCTAAATTTTGACTTGCGGTGGAGTTTCCGCCTTTTCTATTGATCATTTCAGATTTTCTTCGATAAATGATTTTTTAGCCTTGGGAAAATTCAAACGAAAAAGCTAGAAAATTTCAAAGAATTTTACAATTGAGAAGCAAACAAATTTTTGAGATTATTGTGTTCTTGCTTTTCCCAATTTTCTCAATTGTTTATATCTATTACATTTTTTTTTCTTTGGGAGTGCAGCTAAATAGTTTTTTTAATGCTCTCAGACGAAATTTGAAGTAATTCCTGTGGTCGTGTGTCTTATGCAAAATTTATGGTTGATCGTTTTTAGACTATTTTTCTCTTTTGAGAATTTTGCTCGTGACTTTTTTTACGCATGTTATTGTTTTTTTTTTTTTGTAATCGAAATTGCTCAACAGAATTTATTTAGCTAATTTTGAAAGTAGAAGGCAAAATTCGTCAGATTTGGTTTTTGATTTTAAATTTCAAGAGTGATAACAAGCTCTTCTGAACACAAATTGAATCTCCACTAAAGCCACCAACTGTTGTTTGAAAGCAGTTCGACCGATGATGGTCAGTTCATGGTTTTTGGGCAAATCAGTAATTTTGTCGCAAAACGTTTTGTTATTTTTCATGCAACTTTTTTGAGGAAATAGTATTCGTTGCTTAGCAGATCAGTTCGTCTGAAAAAATTGTCTTCTATTATTTTTTAGACCACTAAATTCTATTGGAAAATTCAATGGTAAATTTGGTAACTATGCTTTTAAGAAATTTTTTTTTGTTTTGGTTGAAAAAAGAATGGGTGGAAATCTAGGCGGAAAGACTGCATATTTTCAAAAGAAAAAACGTAGTTTAAACTTGACACTTAGAATGGAGCATCATCTCCCGTATATATTTCTATGCGACAGGTATCGTATTAAATTTTAAAAAATCTAAGACTTAAAATTGTTTTTTATCAGCTGTATCCCTTTGCCTATGAGTCGTTTGTTTTTGATGTTCTACGTTGTGTGTTGATTGTTTTATTTTTGTACGTTGAGAATTCTTTTGACCGGTTGTTGAGAAACGGTTCGAAGCATATTTCGTCGCCAAAGTGATATCGTCGTTAAACTTGGTAAATCTTTTTTGGCGGCAAATCATTATGATTTACAGCAGCGTGACCGAAGTTCAGGTTTTAATATTGCGTTTTTGTTTTTCCTCACTTTGTCGGGAGAATAACTATATGCTCAACTGGGTTTTTTTGTTGAGTAAATTTTGGTCAAACGGTGAATTTATCGTAGAGTGTTGAGTGTTATCATTAAAGGGGTTAAATTTTTGTTTTTTTTATTTGTTGTGAGTTTTGTTCTGTGTACGATTTTTTTATATCAAATTTTTTGTTCAAATTATCTTTCACTGTAAGATTGAGAACATTTTGTAGTCATATGACTTAGTCTCATTAATCAAAAGTTCAATTGGCTTCCTAAAGAGGATTAAGTTACCGTATCTAATGCATTGAGTTAAGACCTAGTGGCTGTTATGGCTGAAAAATATTTGAATTGAATTTCTGAACGGTGCCTACTTTTTAATTTTGTTTATCTAATTATATTTTGTTCTCACTAATTGCGAGTCCCATCTTCTGTACAGTGAAAAAAAGTAATCTCCTTGTTTTATTTTTAGTAGCCGCGAAGTGATAGCGGCTATTATTGGGGACATCGTGTTTTTTTTTTACAATTCAAAGAATTTGAATTGTAATGGGACGCTGTATTTTTTAAGATCTGTTCATACATTTTCATCAGTTGGAAGTCAAATTGGAGTAGTGATTTTGGTCACGTCGAAACAGGAAATGGAGCGAAAAAGCGAGTGGTTTTGCGGCGTAAAATTTTTTCTCCTATTTTTAAGTAGAGTAAGAAAACGTTGTTTGAACAGAAGTTCGCTTTCTCGCTACTGGTTTTTTGTTCACATGCGGCCATTTCACCTCAATTTTACCGTTTTTTTCAATTTTTTGTATCGGACTTTTTTCTAAATTGTTTTCCCAATCCATGCATAGTTCATTCTAGGCCTAGTTTTTTGTTGTAATCAAATTAACATTTCTCGCTGGTGGTTTTTTTCTCGCTAGCGGTATTTTGACATGGATTAGTTTTTTTTCGTTTTTAATTGCTCTCAATTGAAGTTTCTAGCAATTATATTAGTCTGTCGGTCTTTTTGAATGCGATTTTTCGATTGAACGATTTTTTGTCGGACGTGGTGTGAAGGGCTGTTCTTAGAGGTTGAAGACCCCTCCGCTGTTGACCAACCCCCTTCCCTCCCCCCCACCCCACTATTGCCCAACCCCCCGCGCGCTATTACCCTTACCCACTGTTGCCCCCACCCTTTTTAGCATTTTTTTAAAAATATAACTTGCAATTTTTTTTTAAGTTTTGAAATTTTTCGTCATTTTTTGGGTTTGGCCTCAAGAGCCACGAACCTTCCTCTAGTGTTTGATAATATGTTACTGCATAGTTTGTGGATGTAATGGAATGTTTTTCAAGATTTTAATATCAAATTCAAGTAGTTTTTTAAAATATTTTCAAATTTTTCATGATCTCGGTTTTTTTCCGGCACCAGAGGCCCTTGGACCTCCTCCAAAATTTGATAATAAGCTTCTTTATAGTTTCTAGAGTTAATGGGATGGTGATCATTTTTTTATCACTCCAGTCTTATTAAATTTTTGATAAAATTTAAATTTTCAAATTTTTTATCGTGTTCCAAGTGTATGCATCTTTGAGCCAGTGAAACTATTTCAGGCTGTTTCTGTGAAACAGGGATATTGGATAGAATCTTGAGACAATGAAATGGTTCTTAAGTTGATAATATATTGAATTTTGGCATGATTTTGTTAAAGTTTGCAATTGTTTCCAAAATTTTCGAATGGGTATAGCGTGTCCTTTTTTGGGTTTAACGATCATCACTGGCCAACGAATCTTTTTAATGTCTCGGAGATGGGCTTCTTGACAGAACTTCCGAGACAAATAGTGGTATTAAATTATTAACGAAGTTGAGACCTTTTTCAATTTTGCCTTTTTCAGTTTTTTATATGATTTATTTACTAACAAGGCTAGAAAACTAAAAGTTGCAGAGTCGAATCCCATCATGGAAAATTTTTCTATCTCTCATTCTCTTTCTGTCGTTTAGGGTTTCTTTTCTTCTCTTTCTCGTTCACGTTTTATCTCTCTCACTCCATCTCTCTCTTTCTCTTTGTTGATGCCGCACTTCAGCTTTATGTAGCGTAATGTCATCATCTCTGATCTGAGTTATATTAGTAATGTTTTTTATCAAAAATGAATTAACAGGCACTTTTCAGGAAATCATTTTTAATTGCTCTCAACAAGCAATTTGTAGCAAATATAATAAACCTGCTGTTTCTTTTATGCAATTTTTCGCTTGGCAGAAACTGTTTTGGAGACTTATACTTATGGTGTGTATACTTATGGGGCGGTTCTTAGAAATTGATCCCACACCCCACCCACTCACCGCCCCCAAATCAGTCGCCCAATCCACATTTGCATCCCCGCTGCGGTCCACCCCCGCTGCGCTCACCTTACGCCCTTCAGTTAATGTAAGCCGATCTCACTGAACCGGGGCTAGCTACTGACGAAGCCAACCGCTCGCCGGTCGTTTGAGATCAATTCGCCCGACGTTAGTCGGTTATGTTTTATATCTGTTTTTTTTTAGAAATGGTTTCCCAAATTTGCTCATAGTCCGTTCTTTGTCTAGATTTTTCTTTAGTCAATGAAAATTTTTTCGAATTGTACGTCAGGACTTGTCCTGCTAAGTTCTAATTCGTCGTCTCCATCGATAATTGTTACGACCTGGCTTCTTGGAATTTACTTTTTCAATGACTTCAGTGACTTCTACTGCTTTGCAGTTAAAATTTGTGTGCGTGACGTCATTTCTGTTTTTAGGTCAATTGCTTGACTAACCTTACTAAAAAAACAACTTCTGAACTCTTTTATGGAACTTTAAATTTTATTTACATTTTATAGTTATAGATCAACAGTGTGCATCTAAGTAGAGCCAAACTTATATGCCCTAATTCTTGAGTATTAGTCTTATTTTTTTATTTGGAGTATCAATTTTGAAAAGCTCTTTTAGGCGTTTTCCTTACAGACCGTATGTGTCATAAAATAGACAGTCTGAATCTAACCCAAAAAGTCTAGTGGTCTTTTAAAGGACTGGTGGGCGATCTGTCTATCTTATTTCTTTAGTTATTTCAATTCATGGAAGGCCACAAGTTGCTATTTTCCGGCAATCTGCCGGCTATGTTTTAAACGGTTAGTTGTATGTCTGATTGCACCAGTTCTCATCGAATTTGTTTTTTAATATTTGTTTATAATTATGGCTTTTTAAATCTTGGCTCCTACACTTTCTTCTCGCTTTTTTATTGAATTTTTGCCTACGCTCCTTCTTGTTTAGTCTCAAGACTTATTCTGATTAATGGTAGGTCTCATCGGCTTCGCATTGAGGTTGAAATGGACTAATTAATGCCATCAGGTGATAAGTATAAGGTTTCAATGATTTTGATTGTTTTCAAATTTTTTTTAACTTTGCCCTCTGTTCTTTTTGTCAGCATGTAACTCGGTATCATACATTACAGGTCCCATAAACTTTCTTGTCACGCAAGTTTATGGGTCTCTTTAGTGTTTTTCAAAATAGATATTGAGTTTTTGCCGTAAATATTGGCAGTATTGGCTGTTTCCATCAGCCCTTTAATGTGGCATATTATTTAATTCATTTAGTAGTTTGGTTTTGTAACAATTTTTTTACTCGAACACCATTTGAACATTTTTTTTATTTGAACAGTATGTGAAATTTTGAGTTTCCTATCTCTTAATTTGGTTGGCAATTACGCCACAACTGTGTATGAGTGGGGTAGTAACATTGTGCAAATGCACATTACCAATCCTCCTTGTTTCTTTATTGGTCATTTTTTGTTCAACTAGTTCCATGAATTTATTGTCCGTTTTCAGTGTGTTTTGATCCGAAGTGGTATTTTTACGAACATCGCTGAAAATAAATGAAGCGGAGTGCAGAGTCAAGCAATGGTACAACCTGCGAAGAAGAAGCAACTCCTGAAAAGATGAAAAAGATTGAAGACTCGGCGGATGGCTGCAAGTTAACAGGATTCAAGTTGGCCAAACAGCTCAATTGTCTAACCGACACGAAAACAATTTTTCTTCAAGTTGAAAAGGATGATCAAACAGGAGTTGTTATTCTGGAAAAACAGCCTTTTGATGAGTCTATTGCTAATAGAGTAATATCCGAAGATTTTGAGGCAAATCTTGTTTTTGAAAATGACATTTACTCAAATCACAAAATTGTATCGAGTGTCAAATCAGCTAATGAAGTGAAAACTACTTTGATTTATCCCGCAACTGAGCGCCATATTTTGAAGTACTCCGCAAAAATGCCGTTTGTGTTTGAAGAAACTGCTGAAATGTATGAAAACTTTGTGAAAGCTTTTTTCAAGGAGCAAGCCTTGAACTGTAAATGGGTGTACAACATTCTGGAGAAGAAAAGTGAGTCTGAACGAATTATTTGCGAGGACCCATGTCCAGATACAGGCTTCATTTGTGTGCCAGATTTAAGAGCCAGCGATTTATCAGACGTTCAAAATTTTCATGCGCTTGCTATTGTGAACCGTCGCGACCTTATGAGCATTCGTGATCTAAATTCATCGCATTTAGAACTGCTAAAAAATGTGCAGATCAATTGTCTTAAGGCAATTACAGCCAAATTTCCTATTAAAAAGGAACAATTACGCGTTTTCTTTCATTACCAACCATCTTTTTACCATTTGCATATACATTTTGCGTCTATCTACATCTCAGGGGCCCATGTGCAAGTCGAGAGGGCCCATTTATTACGTGACGTCATTCAGAATATTGATGCTGTTGGTGATTTTTATCAAAGGCGGACAATTACGTATGTTGTGAACGAACAAGATCCTCTAATGAAACTGATAGCAGAAAATGTTTTGAAAATTTAGTCAATATTTCTAATACAATGTTCTCGATGAATGCTGTCATATTCAGAAAAGTCCCTAAATAACAAATTTTTTTGTTAAAATTTCTTTATGCGTTCATACCCGGGAGTTCTAAGGAGATAAAGTTACAGAAAATGAGGTATTTATTAAGATCTAAGCAAATTAAAGCAATTTTGACCCAATCCATATAAAATTGTCTCGTATCATTCAGTTGTAGGGCGACATTTCGTAGCAAACAGTGCAACTATTCCTATGATACGTTTTTAGCGTTGCAGTACTCAAAGAAAAACTAAGACATAATGAAGTGCTTTAATGCGGCACTAACGTCAAAACATGATTTTTATAGGATTCAAAGAATAAGGGTAAGGTGTGAGAGCATTTGAGAAATTTGTGTTTACAATTACTACATAGAGTTCCACGAGTACTTTATGCCTCCTCTCCGCTCTGTCGTTGATAAGATTTCATTTTCTAGAAAAGATAATTTTTAAGTACCGGTTATTGTTTTCCTTAAATTGAGCACTAGCGATCTAAATTACACATATGGTTTGGCCAGTTTTTTTATGTTAGCTTAAATCGGGAAGTAGTTACTTTATCTTACTGTTAGGATTACCGTTTCAGGGTACTGTTGCTTAGAGGTTACCGTTTGAATATAATGCGCGAAGCCACGAAACATCGCAAATATCTCTGCCATTAAATATCTACCATATAGAGTATCAAGCTCGCATTTTTGTTAAATTAGCTGAGTCTTGTTTTAGTCGTTGAAGTTATTTTTTGCCAATGGAAAGCATTTCACGAAAAGGCATTTCAATCCATATAGATAGCAAAATTGCCCAGAAATAACAACCAACACTGAAGAAAAAAGAGTGGCATAAATTGGTGCCCATTAAAGCTGAAGCGGGTGCTCCGAACCATTGTATGAAAATCCAGTGCCATAATAGAGCGGAATACGCACTGCGGCTGATCAGAACCCAGTAACCATGACTGAGGAAATCGTTCACGATTCCACCATAACCACTTCCCAAGTAGGCCACCAAAAGTGAAGCGAAAAATGGACACAAAATTACTATTATTTCAATCAGTTTCTCAGTTGTTATGGCTCCGAAAAATATCGACAGGAAAGCTACTACGACGAATAACAATTCAATGGTCCAAAGCACGCATTGCGTTTTCTTTCCGATTCCCGGCACTTTTTGGTTGCAAAGCAAGAACCCAGTTATTAAAGCAAAACACCAAGCAGGCATATTTGAGTAGCTTTGGTAAACGTAATAGTCAAATATGTCGAAGTCACTAACAGCGATACTAACAGTAATGAGGCCTTTCATTTGCAGAAATCCGACGCAAGCTAAAACTGTTAAGGTAAGCTTTGGAAATTTGAAGAAGGAATGCCACACTAAAGGTGTAAATAGCCACAGTTGGAGGTTGGCTGCCACAAACCACATTTGTGGTAAACACGCATCGGCAGAAAGACTATCTTTGAAGAAGTTGTTGATAAACAACAAATTTCTCCAAATATCAGATCGACATGATTCGATCAAGTCGGTTGTTGCTGTCATATTTGGTTGTTTGACATCGTCCAGCAAACCTGCGACAAATAAGATTGCCAGTAAGTAGTTTGGAAATAAACGGAATATGCGTTTAAGTATGTACAAGAAGTAGTTAAACCTGCTTTCGTATTTGACTTCCATATTGTGGTACGTGTTAAATGTTGTCGACAATGTGAACAGAATTGCTGTAAGTATGAACGAGCTGTGATATCGTAACATCTCTTCGAACGTGAGTTCTGTTTTCGTTTTCAGTTCCGCAAGTTTAAGCGCGTGTGTCCAAACTAACCCAAATATTGTCAAGGCCTTTAATCCATACAGTGGCTTCAGTTGGGAATTTAAGCTGCTGTCCGGAATTGAGTACGAGTAGGCTTTTGATAGATTTCGAACCATTGAAAAGCATAGAATCAGCTGAATTGACTTGGAAGGTGCCTCAACGTGGTCCTGAATCTTGAGAAGCTCTATCTCGGCTGTGCCATAGCTACCTAAAAGTCAGTATTAGATATGTAGTTTAATATTATTACTTGTTCATTATTCGGAAACTGCCAAAGGTGCACGTGTGAATTGAAAATGAGATGTTTGGAAACAGGGTTTATAATAATTGTATGTGACAAAATTAGGGTGCTATAAAACTAGGAGTTATGAATATTGTAATCTTAACAGAAGGGTGCGAAAAAGCCGACAAATTCTCGAATTTTTGTTTACTTGCTCTCGAACTAAGTTTAAAGCAATTATTGTAAACGTGTGTGTGTGTTTTTGCAAAAATTTTGCTGGGAAGTTTTGACTTCTCATCTAAAACATTCTTTTCCTCGCTCGATTTAATTTGAAATTCCGTCTTTGAAAACGGGTGAAGCCCGGAGTTCATCAAGTTTATGAGCACCTCTCGTACTAGCTTTAGTAGGCTCTAATTGTACGATTCACTTAGGCGGCTTAGGAACGCTTGAGAAGACAGATATTGATGGTTGAGAGGGCGATTTTGAACCGCCCATCAACCCATTTTACCCCTTCCCCCGCTGTTTCCTCGCCCTCTGAGGGTAACCTTCCTGTGTTTCAGCTATCAACCATACCCGGGCTGACCAAAAGTTATAATCATAGAACTTTCATATTATGGACCATTGACTTCATAATTCAAAAAAGTTTTAAAAGATTGGTAAAATTATAACTTTGCCATAAATGAAAGTTCTATGACTAAAACTTTTTCATAAACGGAAGTTTTATGACTACAACTTTTCCATAATATGGAAGTTTAATGGTTACTACTCTTCCATAACAACAGAAAGGAGGCATTTAAAGAGTCTTGGCTTTTTCGTGAGTCTTCATGAGCTTCTTATACTACAAGGGAAAACAGTTTTGACTGTTTTTCTTGCAGAATACGCAAAAATGGAGGCTTTTTCAAGACATATAGCTAAAATCTAAAATCCCGGATAAGCCAGGAACATTATAGCACATCATAGAAGAAAGAAACAACGCACAATTAAAATACAGCACATGGGAGAAGGTGCCTGTAAGTGCACAAAGGGATGGACATTTAACAAAAAATCGGTTTTTAAAAAAAAAAATTTTAGCCCCCAAAACTTAAACGAAGACGCCAAACAAAAAAAGCTGGTGCCTTACAATCCTTATGGATAGAAGGCACTGCCAAAACAGTATGGGTAACATTGAACAACTAATTGACCCAGAAGGTCCCATTATATTTTTTAAATAAAATTGACTTTTTGAGAAACTCGAACTTTGAGAACTTGAACTTATACATCAATTATGGGAAATTTTCTTATTCCATAGCCAACATTAGCCTAACACACGATTGTCATGTCAATTTGAGCAACCAAAGCCCAGTAGTAAAGAAATGAGAGCAATTTTTACATAAAAAACGGTCGAAAATTCTGCGTTTCCGAACTACACACTTTTTTATGTAACAAATTTTAAGCATTGACGCAGAAGAAAAATCTCTGGGTGTTTTACCATCCTTATGGATAGGAGGCATCGCCAAAATAGTATGGGTAGTATTGAACAGCTCATTGAGCAAAAAGGTCCTATTATATTTTTTGAATAAGATTGACTTTTTGAGAAACTCTTGACGAAATTGCAGAACTTGGACTTATACATCAATTATGGGAAATTTTCCTATTCCACAGCCAACCTTAGCCTAACAAACGAATGTCATGTCAATTTGAGCAACCAAAGCCCATTAGTAAAGAAATGAGAGCAATTTTTACATAAAAAACGGTGGAAAAATCTGCGTTTTCGAACTACACAATTTTTTATGTATCAAAATTTAAGCTTTGACCCAGAAGAAAAATCTCTGGGTGTTTTACCATCCTTATGGATAGGAGGCATCGCCAAAATAGTATGGGTAGTATTGAACAGCTCATTGAGCCAAAAGGTCCTATTATTTTTTTTAAATAAGATTGACTTTTTGGGAAACATTTGACGAAATCGCAAAACTTGATATATACCACTTCTGGCAAATTTTCTCAATTCATGGCCAACGTTAGCCTAACGCACGCTTGTTATATCAATTTGAATAGCCTACACTCAGTAGTAAAGAAATGAGACTACTTTTTACATAAAAAACGTTAGAAAAATTAGCGTTTCCGACCTTACCTGTTTTATGTAAGAATTTTTGAAATATTGACCCAAAAGAAAAATCTCGGGTAGTTATAACATCTGTATGGATAGGAGGCACTACCGAAACACTATGGGAAACATTGAACAACTATTCGACCCAGAAGGTCTTATTACATTTTTTAAATACGATTGACTTTTTGAGAAACGTTTGACGAAATCGCAAAACTTGACTTTATATATAAATTATTCAAAATTTTCTCGATTAATCGCCAACGATAGGATAACGCACGCTTGTTACATCAATTTGAATAGCCTAGACTCAGTAGTAAAGAAATGAGACTACTTTTTAAATAAAAAACGTTAGAAAAATTAGCGTTTCCGACCTTCACCTGTTTTATGTAAGAATTTTTGAAATATTGACCCAAAAGAAAAATCTCGGGTAGTTATAACATCTGTATGGATAGGAGGCACTACCGAAACACTATGGGAAACATTGAACAACTAATTGACTCAGAAGCTCCTATTACATTTTTTAAATACGATTGGCTTTTTGAGAAACATTTGACGAAATCGCAAAACTTGATGTTATATACCACTTCTGGCAAATTTTCTTTATTCATGGCCAACGTTAGCCTAACGCACGCTTGTTATATCAATTTGAATAGCCTAGACTCAGTAGTAAAGAAATGAGACTACTTTTTACATAAAAAACGACCGAAAAATTAGCGTTTCCGAACTTCACCTGTTTTCTGTAACAATTTTTGAAGTATTGACCCAAAAGAAAGGGTGAGTCTTGTTTTAGTCGTTGAAGTTATTTTTTGCCAATGGAAAGCATTTCACTTTTTGGTTGCAAAGCAAGAACCCAGTTATTAAAGCAAAACACCAAGCAGGTAAATTTGAGTAGCTTTGGTAAGCGTAATAGTCAAATATGTCGAAGTCACTAACAGCGATACAAACAGTAATGAGGCCTTTCATTTGCAGAAATCCGCCGCAAGCTAATACTGTTAAGGTAAGCTTTGGAAATTTGAAGAAGGAAGGCCACACTAAAGGTGTAAATAGCCACAGTTGGAGGTTGGCTGCCACAAACCATATTTGTGGTAAACAGGCATCGGCAGAAAGACTATCTTTGAAGAAGTTGTTGATAAACAACAAATTTCTCCAAATATCAGATCGACATGATTCGATCAAGTCGGTTGTTGCTGGCATATTTGGTTGTTTGACATCGTCCAGCAAACCTGCGACAAATAAGATTGCCAGTAAGTAGTTTGGAAATAAACGGAATATGCGTTTAAGTATGTACAAGAAGTAGTTAAACCTGCTTTCGTATTTGACTTCCATATTGTGGTACGTGTTAAATGTTGTCGACAATGTGAACAGAATTGCTGTGAGTATGAACGAGCTCTGATATCGAAACATCTCTTCGAACGTGAGTTCTGTTTTCGTTTTCAGTTCCGCAAGTTTAAGCGCGTGTGTCCAAACTAACCCAAATATTGTCAAGGCCTTTAATCCATATAGTGGCTTCAGTTGGGAATTTAAGCTGCTGTCCGGAATTGAGTACGAGTAGGCTTTTGATACATTTCGAACTATTGAAAAGCATAGAATCAGCTGAATTGACTCAACGTGGTCCTGAATCTTGAAGCTCTATCTCGGCTGTGCCATAGCTACCTAAAAGTCAGTATTAGATATGTAGTTTAATATTATTATTTGTTCATTATTCGGAAACTGCCAAAGGTGCACGTGTGAATTGAAAATGAGATGTTTGGAAACAGGGTTTATAATAATTGTATGTGACAAAATCAGGGTGCTATAAAACTAGGAGTTATGAATATTGTAATCTTAACAGAAGGGTGCGAAAAAGCCGACAAATTCTCGAATTTTTGTTTACTTGCTCTCGAACTAAGTTTAAAGCAATTATTGTAAACGTGTGTGTGTGTTTTTGCAAAAATTTTGCTGGGAAGTTTTGACTTCTCATCTAAAACATTCTTTTCCTCGCTCGATTTAATTTGAAATTCCGTCTTTGAAAACGGGTGAAGCCCGGAGTTCAAGTTTATGAGCAGCTCTCGTACTAGCTTTAGTAGTCTCTAATTGTACGATTCACTTAGGCGGCTTAGGAACGCTTGAGAAGACAGATATTGATGGTTGAGAGGGCGATTTTGAACCGCCCATCACCCCATTTTACCCCTTCCCCCGCTGTTTCCTCGCCCTCTGAGGGTAACCTTCCTGTGTTTAAGCTATCAACCATACCCGGGCTGACCAAAAGTTATAATCATAGAACTTTCATATTATGGACCATTGACTTCATAATTCAAAAAAGTTTTAAAAGATTGGTAAAATTATAACTTTGCCATAAATGAAAGTTTTATGACTAAAACTTTTTCATAAACGGAAGTTTTATGACTACAACTTTTCCATAATATGGAAGTTCTATGGTTACTACTCTTCCATAACAACAGAAAGGAGGCATTTAAAGAGTCTTGGCTTTTTCGTGAGTCTTCATGAGCTTCTTATACTACAAGGGAAAACAGTTTTGACTGTTTTTCTTGCAGAATAAGCAAAAATGGAGGCTTTTTTTCCAAGACATATAGCTAAAATCTAAAATCCCGGATAAGCCAGGAACATTATAGCACATCATAGAAGAAAGAAACAACGCACAATTAAAATACAGCACATGGGAGAAGGTGCCTGTAAGTGCACAAAGGGATGGACTTTTAACAAAAAATCGGTTTTTTTAAAAAAAAAAATTTTAGCCCTCAAAACTTAAACGAAGACGCCAAACAAAAAAAGCTGGTGCTTTACAATCCTTATTGATAGAAGACACTGCCAAAACAGTATGGGTAACACTGAACAACTAATTGACCCAGAAGGTCCCATTAAATAAAATTGACTTTTTGAGAAACTCTTGACGAAATTGCAGAAATTGAACTTATACATCACTTATAGGAAATTTTCTTATTCCATTGCCAACGTTAGCCTAACACACGATTGTCATGTCAATTTGAGCAACCAAAGCCCATTAGTAAAGAAATGAGAGCAATTTTTACATAAAAAACGGTGGAAAAATCTGCGTTTCCGAACTACACAATTTTTTATGTATCAAAATTTAAGCTTTGACCCAGAAGAAAAATCTCTGGGTGTTTTGCCATCCTTATGGATAGGAGGCATCGCCAAAATAGTATGGGTAGTATTGAACAGCTCATTGAGACAAAAGGTCCTATTATATTTTTTAAATAAGATTGACTTTTTGAGAAACATTTGACGAAATCGCAAAACTTGATGTTATATACCACTTCTGGCAAATTTTCTTGATTCATGGCCAGTAATAGCCTAACGCACGCTTGTTATACTTTTTTGATCAGCCTAGACTTAGTAGTAAAGAAATGAGAAAAATTTTTACATAAAAAACGATATAAAAATTAGCGTTTCCGACCTACACCTGTTTTACGTAACAATTTTTTAAGCATTGACTGAAAAGAAAAATCTCTGGGTGTTTTACCATCCTTATAGATAGGAGGCACCGCCAAAATAGTATGGGTAGTATTGAACAGCTCATTGAGCCAAAAGGTCCTATTATATTTTTTAAATAAGATTGACTTTTTGGGAAACATTTGACGAAATCGCAAAACTTGATATATACCACTTCTGGCAAATTTTCTCAATTCATGGCCAACGTTAGCCTAACGCACGCTTGTTATATCAATTTGAATAGCCTAGACTCAGGAGTAAAGAAATGAGACTACTTTTTACATAAAAAACGTTAGAAAAATTAGCGTTTCCGACCTTCACCTGTTTTATGTAAGAATTTTTGAAATATTGACCCAAAAGAAAAATCTCGGGTAGTTATAACATCTGTATGGATAGGAGGCACTACCGAAACACTATGGGAAACATTGAACAACTATTTGACCCAGAAGGTCTTATTACATTTTTTAAATACGATTGACTTTTTGAGAAACATTTGACGAAATCGCAAAACTTGACTTTATGTATAAATTATTCAAAATTTTCTCGATTCATGGCCAACGATAGCATAACGCACGCTTGTTATATCAATTTGAATAGCCTAGACTCAGTAGTAAAGAAATGAGACTACTTTTTAAATAAAAAACGTTAGAAAAATTAGCGTTTCCGACCTTCACCTGTTTTATGTAAGAATTTTTGAAATATTGACCCAAAAGAAAAATCTCGGGTAGTTATAACATCTGTATGGATAGGAGGCACTACCGAAACACTATGGGAAACATTGAACAACTAATTGACTCAGAAGCTCCTATTAAATTTTTTAAATACGATTGGCTTTTTGAGAAACATTTGACGAAATCGCAAAACTTGATGTTATATACCACTTCTGGCAAATTTTCTTTATTCATGGCCAACGTTAGCCTAACGCACGCTTGTTATATCAATTTGAATAGCCTAGACTCAGTAGTAAAGAAATGAGACTACTTTTTACATAAAAAACGACCGAAAAATTAGCGTTTCCGAACTTCACCTGTTTTCTGTAACAATTTTTGAAGTATTGACCCAAAAGAAAAATCTCGGGTTGTAAAACCATTCTTATGGATAGGAAACACTACAAAAACAATATGGGTAACATTGCAAAACTCCTTGACACAGAAGGTCTTATAACATACTTGAAATACGATTAACTTTTCGAGAAACATTTGACGAAACCGCAAAACTTGACGTTATGTACTACTTAAGAGAAATTTTCTTGATTCATGCTGAACCTTAGCCTAATGCAAGGTCGTCATGTCACTTTGAGCAGCCTAGACTTATCAGAAAAGGAATGAGACTAATTTTCACATAAAAACCAATTGGAAAATTAGCGTTTCCGACCTACACCTGTTTTATGTACCAATTTTCTAAGCCTTGAACTAAAAAAAAATCTCGGGTTGTTATACCATCCTTATGGATGGGAGGCACTATCAAAACACTATGAGTAACAACGAACAACTCCTTGACACAGAAGGTCCTTTCGAATTTTTAAATAAGATTGAATTTTTGAGAAACATTTGACGAAACCACAAGACTTGACGTTATGTAACCCTCATGGGAATTTTTTTATTAATAACCAACATTAGCAAACGCACGCTTGTCATTTCACTTTGAGCAGCTTAGACTCAGTAGTAAAGAAGTGAGTCTCATTTTTACATAAAAAAAACAATCGAAAAAATCGCGTTATCAGACCTATACCTGTTTTATCTTTTACCTGTGTTAACATTTTTTATGCATTGAGCCAACAGAAAAATCTCGTGTTGTTATACCATCCTTATGGATAGGATTCACTGCCAAAAGAGTATGGTTCACATTGCACAACAACTTGACGTAGAAGCTCCTATTATATTTTTTAAATACGGTTTACTTTTAGAGGAAAAATTTGACGAAAACGCAAAAAATGACGTTATATATCTATTATGGAAAAATTCCCTTCCAGGGCAACATTAGCTTAAAGCAAGCGTGTTATACAAGTTTGGCCAGCATAGACTTAGAAGTGAAGAAATGAGACTAAATTTTACTTTAAAAACTAAACAAATTCGCGTTTCCGATCTTCACCTGTTTTAGAAAACAATATTAAAAGCATTGAACCTATAAAATTTCGGGTTTTTTAACATCCTTTTGGATAGAACGCACTACCAAAATACGTTGAGTTACATTGAACAATAAATTGATCAGAAGGCCTATAATATTTTTTAAATATAATTGACTTTTGAGAAACAATTGACGAAATTGCAAAACCTGACGTTATATATCACTTATGGGGAATAAAACTATTCTAAAGCCAACGTTAGCCTAAAATACTCTTTACTAATCACTTTAAACAGCCTAGATCTATCAGTAAAAAAGGAATAACTTTTACATAAAAGACTGGCAAAATTTTTGCGTTTCTGAATAACAGGTTTCTTATTTACCACTTCTCATTTACCGTTTCTCATTTACCATTTTCTCATTAACCACTTCTCGAAGTTTTGATCAAACACCGAAACGTTCCAAAAATTTTGGATAAAAGATAGTAAAAAACCAGAATGTGTTACATTCAACAATTCCCTCAACCAGAGGGCCACATCAGATTTTATATACAATACAAATTTGAGAAAAATTTTAGGAAATTGCAAAACATGACGTTATATATCACTTTTTTTTCTATCATAGCCAAATTTAGCCTAATTTACGTTCGTGTTATCGCTTTAACCCACCTAGGCTCAATGATATATAAATGAAAAGCACTTCTAGATACAAAACGAAGGGCTTCTAGACAAAATTTGCGTTTCTGTACTACACTGTTCTCATTTAGCTTTTTAGAGTAGTGATCCCAAATGAAAACTTTCCGGTGTTTTAAAAAAAATTGTGGATATTAGAAACTACGAAAACAGTGTGGGTAACATTAAACAACGCCTTCAACCAGAGGGTCACATTATATTCAAATCGGACACGAATTTTGAGGAACATTTGTTGAAATTGCAAAGTTAGACCTTGTTTCAATTTCTTTCTGTTATTCTGTTATAGCCCACGCTAACCTAAAGCAAGCTTCCGTTATCACTTTGACCCACCTAAACTCTATAATACAAAAATGAGAAATGCTTTTACATACAAAACCGACGAAAAGTTTGCGTTTCTGACATACACTTTCTCATTTACCACTTTCAAGTATTGACCTCAAAGCAAAAATTTTCAGTGATTTGCAAATCATATGCATAGAAGGTACATCTAAAACAGCAGGGTCAACATTGAACAACTTTGTCCTGCATCAACCAATACTGAATACAAAAGAACTTATGACATTTTTTTCGTTTACTAACAAAAAAGTGCTTAACTAGCTATAATATTGACTCAATTACCCAAGACTGAAAACTTAGGTGAAAATTATTCTTGAAAATACTCAATTTCTAAAATTTCATCTCAGAAAATCTTAGTTATTTGCCACAGTCACGAAAAAGTTGTCAATCACTCATGACTTCTACCAAATCTTCGCAATCACAACACACTGACTTTTCATCATTGCTGAAAAACTTGGGGACATGACTTCGACATACAAAACACATTGCAAAAACGTTAAATGACAACACTTCGTCAACATCCTGACGGCAAATAGGGCATGTTGGTGTCTGATTGAACAAAAACTGAGTGAAATTTTTGAGCCACTCCTTTATACATCTCTTGCAGGCAGCATGCTCAATGAGGTTATCTTTGTGTAGAGGAAAAAACCTCAGCTCCAAATTCTTCCAAACAGAAGGGGCAGTCGGTGTTACTTGGTGGCATTTTGTCTTTCATTGGATCATATTATACTTCCAGTAGTCTGAAAAAAATTGAACGCTGTTTTCACTAGCGTTTAGGATTTTTTGCAATTTTTTTTCGAGACAGTAGTAGAGTAGTAGTTCTAATATAACGGATCTTCCAGTAGATAATGAACAAGCCGTGAAATATTCATAAAAGCCCTTTGACTTCTCAAATCTCGAGAAAAATTGTTTGCACAGCTGTGTAACAGGACATGAGAGAAAAATTTATCAAACTCTACAAGGAGAACAATTCCTTTTAAAAAAGTTCTAAATTTTTACAAATTCCGAATTTTGTCAATATCTCAAAAATTCAATTGAAGGGTTCAAATGTCCATTGTAAGACCTCATGCCACGCTAAATAGACTGCGATTTGAGCACGAAGAGCAAATCAAGAATCTGAACATTGACGAAAGCACATACAACAGCTGCTTTTTGAAAAATTGCACTTTATCCAAAAGAAGAATGAGCACTTAGGTATTTTAATTGTAGATATCTCAAAGTACATCAAACAAAGATAACACCTATAGCTTGAATCTATTTAATCAACTGAACATAGAGAACACCAATTTGCAGTATTTTCGTTTATACGTTCGTCGCATATTACTTCACAACAACGGTTGCAGAACGAAAAACCCATATCTCTCGAATGCGGCCAGCGGCAGTTTCCACAAGCCACTGTGAGACAGGGTTTCGGGGCATCAGAATTTGCTGCCAGGAAATGCGGTATAAACCATTTTTTTTAATTAATCCGAGCCAGCTATCATTCCCAGCAGCTTTGTTCTTTCTCCAAGATTCAGGCATTAGTATTCCGGACTTTACAGCAACACTGTGCGCAGCTTCTTTGGCTTCTCAAGGAGTTTTCGCGTACAGAACAGCAGCAATTATCACCTTGTTTAGTAGGCCGGCAGACAGCACGCACGGTCTCTCCTGTTCTACGTCTGACAAACCATGACGTCTTAAAGTGGATCTTGGAACCCCATACATTTTAGATGCCCGTTGTATTGCAACGTTCTTGCATCTAAGGTCGCGGACCGCCAACTTTAAAACCTCGCCTGAATATTTTGCGTGGGTCTTACGAACGTAATCTCGCGGCATTTAAAACTGAAAAATGACCGTTTGACAAATTATTTACTAGTCCTATATTCTATGAACCAGAGAAATATCATTATGAAGACTAAGAAAATATAATCTCAACAAGAAGTTTTTGGCTATAACAGAAACACAATTTCATTTAATCACAAGCACACTAGTCGTGTTCGAAGATAGTCAAAAGAGGTACAAAGAAAAGTTTTTCATCTAATTGAATCGGAAGAATTTTTTCAGACACAGAGTCTTGCGGAATATTTAAGATATTCCTTGCTTTCTTGACTTCATAAAAGCTTTCAAATTTCAGAGCTGCTTTGAGGAGGTTTAAAACTCTTTATCACATCGAAGACATACACAGAAACAAAATCCTGCTTATCGAGTGAATAGAACACGCGAACTTGACCGAAGCATTTTTTTCTATTGGAGATAACAGAAACAAAGGAGTTCTTAGAGGAGACACATTACGCGGAGTCAACTGTGAAGAATTCAAACTTTTGGCATGAGTAAAACTCTGCAGCAATATTTTGAAGATCTGTCGGAACTTCGTGTACTGGGACTCTGCGTCGCTTGAACGTTTTTTTTTCTCGAAATTGTCGACAGAGATCATATAACCTGTCTCTTTGAGGGCTCATTTGACATGAGTTTTTATTTCTGATATATCGTTTCACTAATATTTTGAGGTGACTGACCGTTCCAGTAAACTTGCATCGCAGAAGATAATTGGCGGATTCGAACATGATAGCCGACGTACACCATAGTGGACCATAGCATTTGACTTGCCAAGCTAAATGGTTCAAGGAGTGAATGTTGGCAGAAAAAACCTTGTCTGTGTAGGCCTCACACGTAGGAAAATGGAACTGTTTTATCAACTCATCAGCCAAATCGCAATTTTCCGAGGACAACAACAGCAAACGAATGGCATAACTCAATAGATGAAACCTTTTAAACAAATTTTCTTCAATGCTTGCATAAAAAACAACTGGTCCAACGTATAAAAGCCAAACTTTTAACTCATTAGCTTTGAAAAACTCCTAATTGTCCAGACTGCGAAGCGCTCGTTCGAAATCTGAAGTCAACTGAATTGACGAAACGCAATCGCGGATTTTAACCAGTCCCGACCTGCATGTGTTCCTTACAACGAACAAGAGAGCACGCGTAACACCAAGCAAAACTTGGTGCATATAATCAATTGGGGCCGTTAGGGGTATATCTTCCAGCAGATCTGATACTGCACAAGGTCCTTTTATTCCTCTAAACGATTCTAGCCCATCTTCTTCCATCAAATACAAATAAGATTTATATTGTGAAGGTGTACGCATTTTAATTCGTTGATTTGGATAATAACGCCCCTTTTTTCCGTCTCCGATTTGTTTAGTCCCTATCAAACATAAAGTACAGCCAAAGTACGCATTGAATTGGTTCATGTTTAGTATTGCCGCTTTTGCGGGCAAGTCGACAACTAGAAGCTTGATCTCAAAATTAACCTACCAAAAACAATTATTCCAATCAAATGTTGAGGTCTGGCAGAATCTTTCCTTGATTTGACCACAAAAATCTCCCAATTAGGTTTTCCGCGTCCTAGCCATAATTTTGCCAAAACGATATTCACAAATTTGCAGCGCAAAATCGGTGGTAGATTGAGAACACTGAACCAGAGCGGCCATAGCGAACGCTTTTGGGAGTTTATTCTCACGCCGTCTGCTTTCATAGCTAAAGCGATTGTAATGACATTGCTTTCACCAAAAGTGGGTGCAATCTTTATGTCTTTGTGAGGATTTCGGGTATTGGAATATTCTATAATTGCACTCATATTGTTTTTGAGGACTGCTAACAAATCTGATACATAATCCATCGTTAAGACCTCGCGTTCTCCACACGAAGCAGCCGTTTTTAAAATAGGTGCCACCTTATTAGTTGTCTCTTGTTTGATCGATTTAAATGAGGGCAGTTTGTATTCTGGAAACGCTTTTGGCATAAACTTAAGCCAGTCAGCAAAAGCTGCATCTGACTCACCATGTTGAGAAGCTATTTCATTGACGCAGATAACAAAATTCTCCTGTGACAAAGTGCAGCTTGCTGCAGCAGAAGCATCCAAGTTTTCGTCCGACGACGAATCATCAACACGATCAGGAATGGTGCTGGGAGGGAAACACCGAGGTACGTGATTCAGCTCCCGAACGGGAGAAGACACCAGATTTTGCTCTTGAACATCTTCCGAAAAACTTGTTTCTTCTGAACTACTGGCATCATCTGAGGTATTATCTTCAGAGCTGCTATTGGCAGCAAAGTTACGCATCTCAATGTTGCGCTTTGGTGAACTCTTTCTTCGCTTTATTCGGAGAAACGATTGCCGCCTTCGGCGAAAACTTGAAGAATTCAAAATAATTCGTTGTCTGAAAACCTCAGTTGGACATGACGAACAAACTTTAACTTTGTGACTATCTACATGCACACAAAGGCAACCCTGGCTACCTTTTCCGAAGAAGTGAGGCCCATAGCTGACAGTTATCTCATCGTTTTTGTTGATAGGTTCTAGTATTTCCAACTGAATGCAACGTCGTGAATTAATTTCTTTCACAGAATACCGACAGTTAGGACGACAGGAATGATTTGCGAAGCGAGTCGGGCCCAACATAACACGATCAAACTTGCAAGCGTCCGTTTTCTTAAATATTGAGATATCTTTGAAGCTTGACGATGCATCAGGTGGTATTTTTTCGACAAACCCAACCACTGATGGCAGAAATTTTAATTGATGAGATCTCCGAGCATTAATTTGATCTTCTCCCACGTAAAAAAGACCATAACCACCGTATAAATCGCGTTTGAATACAAACTTGTTTTCATTGGCAACACGATATGATTCCCGTAACAGAGAATCGAACTCCATAAGACAAGAGTCGATCGACATTGCATCGCGATATTCAGCAGAGGATAACATTTCCATGACGGGCTCAACAGGATAGCCATCAATTTCAATAATTTCTATTGTAACTTTTGCATCGGCTTGGGCCAAACTGAAGCATTTCAACATTTCTAAAAAAAATGATATGATTAAAGCAACTGCTCGAAAACCAAAATAACCTATTATTTGTCCCACTGATTACGGTAAAGCACTACACATTTTTAAACATCACGAATACAATCATCATACGTAAACAGATGTGACAACTTTTGAAACCAATGAACGTTATTAACCAAAACGGACACCTTCCATCACTATGACGAATCATTATTTGGAAAGAAAAATCAGCATAAGACTGAATTGCATGAAAACAGAGTCGCCATTGCTCATAAAACCCAAATCCAAATTTATTGAACAAAATGTATAACTTTAAGCTATAAGTTAATAAAAAAGATTGGGGGCGTATCAACCAAACAATAGCAAAGTTGTCACTGTATCGCATTTCCCTTCAAAACCTTCAGCTTTGTATCAAGGCCCATCTGATTCGCAGCATGCCGTGCATCTTTGTACGCAGCTTCCGGGAATTTAGGGTACTTCCGCCGAACTACCAACTCAATTTTAGCTCTTTCCTCTTCGGGCACTGGAGTCCGGGTATCCTTACGCCGACGATGCGAACCAATCATCATATTTTGCAGCATGCACTGGTCACCTTTCCCATACATAGCGCAACCAAGATGTCGCCCAAATTTAGCCGCACTCTGTCCTGCAGGTATCTGCATCAGATTGATTCCCTCGTAAATTACGGGCGGATAAACTGTGGTATTGTCAGCAGAAGGCAGCTCCCCTGTCTTCTGATAAGTAACCAGAGCAAAGAACTCCTCGTTGTTCGCTCTCTCCTCTTGTCTTAACTTCTTGAGGCATGACTTATTTTCAGCAACCATTCCTGATAACTTCTTTTCAAAGGCTTCAAAGCTACTCTTTCCCAAATGGCGTGCCGTCTGAACAGACGAACTTGATGAAGAGGGCACAAGAGTGCATCCAGCTTCGCAGCTTGAATCTGACTGAACCTCCGATTCTGTCTCACTGTCGGGGCCCAATTGTTAAATTTTTGGGACCCACTTCTTTTGCAGACAATTTCTTCGTCACCATCCGAGGAAGAAATACTCGTATTAGCAGACATTGCTTACATGAAAAAGGCCAATTACGAATAGAAATAGGATTTTGAGAAAACAAATCTCAAACTAAGGTCTTGCTGCTCAAACTCCGGCGTGCTAAATTCTCAAAGAAGAACAATTTGAGCGCTAGATACAATTAGTATTCAACTTAAGACATCAAAAACGCTCACGGATGAAACGCAGAAGTAATGACTAGAACACAAAGAGATCCATCAGGATAAGAAGCACAAAATTTATGAGCTGAAACACAGAAGGAAAAACAAGAAAACAATATTGAACAATGGCATTAGAGGAAACAGAATAAGTGAACGCAACTTCAAGTGTCTGACAGGGAATAGATTTAACACTAAAGGAGACAGCATATGGAGAACAGCAAGTTCAAACAGCGTCAGGAAAATGCTTTTGTTTCATTTCAGTGCCAAACTGGTTGGCCCCAGCTATCGCGCGACTCAAAGCTTCGTCTGTGTCATTGATATAGTTTCTGTTCACGCACTGTATGAAGATGTCTTCAAGTTCGCTGTCGCATGCACCCCGGGTGTTTTTTCTATGAACTTTTGGTGCAAGACGTTGATTGATAAGTTTGCATTCCTTCTCATTGCCGAAAACCTCTGCAGCTATGGTCCTTCCGAAAACAGATGGTCCTTCATCCGTCGGTATGAAACGCATCAAATCCTTCCCATTAAACATAAGTGGTTCGGGGTCCGCGCGATTCGTCTTTATGGCTTTCTTCAATTTTTTCAATGATTCCGGCTTATCACTGTCGCCCAGAACCTCCAGCAGCCTTTTTCTCAAATCGTATTTTCTTTCATTATTTTCCGCATGTTATCCTCTTGAGCGTCCAGCACTTCCTTGAATTTGCTGGTTACCAGGTCCATAACGTCCGTTATCGTGTAGGTCTAAATGCCATTGTTCTCATTGGCTGTTGTTTTGATAACATTGCGCGGTATTGAGCATCTTGATTTTGCGAGGTCGATATGTGGGCTTTGGTAGTCATCTCCGGCCACCCCGATGTCATTGGCGAACTGGATCTTCCTCTTTGCAGCCTTTTGGCCTACCCGTTGTTTAGTTTGGGCAGTTGAATCCTCGTTCTCTTTGTCCCTGTGAAAAAATCGTCATCGAAACCAATGCAATTTTGTCGGTTTATTTTTATTTTTAGCAAACAATTTTTGAGTACACATGTGCAGAAAAGACTCGGAACAATTTAAACACCTGCATTTAAATTTTTTTTAGAAAAAATATTTTTAACAACTCACAAAGCAGATTTGGATGCCAGCTTTGGCGCATTTTGGACGTCTTCGAGTTCCACGTTGTTAGAGCTTGTTTCACTAAAGAGTAAACAGACCTGCTATAATTCAGTTTAAGACCGTTAAACATTTGAAACCATCCCTAAGATTGACATTACATACTGATAAGTTGGCTTCCACTTGGAAGCAAATTAAAGGTACAAACAGGCAATCAGACAATAACTTCAGCCCTAATGCTACAGCTTATTTTTTTGCTTCATAATGGATAAATTGGAAGCAAATTAAAGGTAGAAACAGGCAATCAGAGAATAAGTTTATCCCTAATGCTACAGATCAATTTGGTGGAGAATTTGTGGACTAACGCTATTGAGCTAATGTCTGACAGGCTCTTGTTTGAATTGGCGATTTTCAAAGAGACATCTGCAACAAACTGTTGAACTTCTGCTGCGGGCACCATCTTGACGAAGGAAGCCCTGAACATTCCTGTGTCGGTCGATTTGAAATTAATTTTATGGCCTTTGATCATCGACAGCTTGTCCGCAATAGAAATCTCTCTCTCCAAGGATAGTATGAACTATTATGAGCAAGCACGAAGCGATTCGGGTCATATTTGTGATAGAAGATCCACCGCAGACCCTGTGCTTTCTTTAAAGCACTCGGCGATTCTATAAAATATCTGATGGGCCTGCAGCCCTTTGTTGAGCGCGGTCCCTCAACAATTAGATCGGCGGGTGTCTTAGAAAGAGACATTATTCCTCTAAAAACGAAACCTGATGAAGCAAGAGGTACATCTGATTGAAAATGTGACTATCGAGACTATCGACAATTTATCTAGCTTCAGATGATACTTTTTCATGTAAGTTTTACCTGTCGGTGGAGACAGATGCCAACTCCAAAAACATAAATACTGTCACTTTGACGAACGATTAACCCTTCAAGCACATCACTTTTTTTATTTAATAGTCAACTCTCAGACCAACAACTGTTTATCATAAAACTTTCAACACGTTGAATATCAATCAGATAAGACTAACCCGATGAATCGAAATAGCCAACAACCGTTTAGCCAAAGTTGTAAGCCGGTTGAATGACAATCGGATAAGATTTCCTCGAAGAGTCAAATTGAAATCGCTTGCAATTAATTAGAAAACACTGCTATGGATTATAGAGTCAAACTAGTGATTTGAACCTCCGACTATCGGATGGAACTAATAGAGAATTGAACTTAACCTTCGGATAATTTTAAATTGGTGTCATTTCTAAAGTTATATTATACAGACGGAGCGATACAAGTTTCTGTTTGTTTATACTTCTCTCCAGCTATCGGATGAGAAAGTATTACTATTGATTTGGACCTCCAACCATCGGATGGAACAAATAGAGTGTTAAACTTAACCTTTGGGAGAATTTTAAACCGAATGTCATTTCTAAAGTCAGTCGCAATTTTATCTATGGACGGAGCAACACAAGTTTTTGTTTGTTTATACTTTTCTCCAGTTATCGGATGAGACAATATTACTAATTATTTGATACTCCAACTATCGGATGGAACAAATAAAGACTTAAACTTAACCTTCAGATAATTTTAAATTAGTGTCATTTCTAAAGTTAGTCGCAATTTTGTCTATGAACGGAGCGATACGGACGGAGCGATACAAGTTTCTGTTTGTTTATACTTCTCTCCAGCTATCGGATGAGACAGTATTTTATATAATTGGAACCTCCCACTATCGGATGGAACAAATAGAGTGTTAAACTTAACCTTTGTGAGAGTTTTAAATCGAATGCCATTTGTAAAGTAAGTCGCAATATTATCTATGGACGGAACAATACAAGTTTTTGTTTGTTTATACTTCTCTCCAGCTATCGGATGAGACAGTATTACTAATGATTTGAACGTCCAACTATCGGATGGAACAAATAAAGAATTAAATTTAACCTTCGGATAATTTTAAATAGGTGTCATTTCTAAAGTTAGTTGCAAAATTGTCTATGAACGGAGCGATATGGACGGAGCGATACAAGTTTCTGTTTGTTTATACTTCTCTCCAGCTATCGGAGGAGACAGTATTACTAATGATTTGAACCTCCAGCTATCGGATGGAACAAAAAGAGTGTTAAACTTAACCTTTGGAAGAAATTTAAATCGAATGTCATTTGTAAAGTCAGTCGCAATATTACCTACGGACGAAGCAGTACAAGTTTTTGTTTGTTTATACTTCTCTCCAGCTATCCGATGAGACAGTATTACTAATGATTCGAACCTCCAACTATCGGATGGAACAAATAGGGTGTTAAACTTTACCTTTGGGAGAATTTTAAATCGAATGTCATTTATAAAGTCAGTCGCAATATTATCTATGGACGGAGAAATACAAGTTTTCAAGTTTTTGTTTGTTTTTAATTCTCTCCAGCTATCGGATGAGACAGTATTACTAATGATTTGAACCTCCAACTATCGGATGGAAGAAATAGAGTGTTAAACTTAACCTTTGGAAGAAATTTAAATCGAATGTCATTTGTAAAGTTAGTCGCAATATTACCTACGGACGAAGCAATACAAGTTTTTGTTTGTTTATACTTCTCTCCAGCTATCGGATGAGACAGTATTACTAATGATTTGAACCTCCAACTATCGGATGGAAGAAATAGATTGTTAAACTTAACCTTTGGAAGAAATTTAAATCGAATGTCATTTGTAAAGTCAGTCGCAATATTACCTACGGACGAAGCAATACAAGTTTTTGTTTGTTTATACTTCTCTCCAGCTATCCGATGAGACAGTATTACTAATGATTTGAACCTCCAACTATCGGATGGAAGAAATAGAGTGTTAAACTTAACCTTTGGAAGAAATTTAAATCGAATGTCATTTGTAAAGTCAGTCGCAATATTACCTACGGACGAAGCAATACAAGTTTTTGTTTGTTTATACTTCTCTCCAGCTATCCGATGAGACAGTATTACTAATGATTTGAACCTCCAACTATCGGATGGACCACATAAAGAATTAAACTTAACCTTCGGATAATTTTAAATTGGTGTCATTTCTAAAGTTAGTTGCAATATTGTCTATGAACGGAGCGATATGGACGGAGCGATACAAGTTTCTGTTTGTTTATACTTCTCTCCAGCTATCGGATGAGACAGTATTACTAATGATTTGAACCTCCAACTATCGGATGGATGAAATAGAGTGTTAAACTTAACCTTTGGAAGAAATTTAAATCGAATGTCATTTGTAAAGTCAGTCGCAATATTACCTACGGACGAAGCAATACAAGTTTTTGTTTGTTTATACTTCTCTCCAGCTATCCGATGAGACAGTATTACTAATGATTTGAACCTCCAACTATCGGATGGAACAAATAGAGTGTTAAACTTAACCTTTGGGAGAATTTTAAACCGAATGTCATTTCTAAAGTCAGTCGCAATATTATCTATGGACGGAGCAACACACGTTTTTGTTTGTTTATACTTTTCTCCAGCTATCCGATGAGACAGTATTACTAATGATTTGAACCTCCAACTATCGGATGGAAGAAATAGAGTGTTAAACTTAACCTTTGGAAGAAATTTAAATCGAATGTCATTTGTAAAGTCAGTCGCAATATTACCTACGGACGAAGCAATACAAGTTTTTGTTTGTTTATACTTCTCTCCAGCTATCCGATGAGACAGTATTACTAATGATTTGAACCTCCAACTATCGGATGGACCACATAAAGAATTAAACTTAACCTTCGGATAATTTTAAATTGGTGTCATTTCTAAAGTTAGTTGCAATATTGTCTATGAACGGAGCGATATGGACGGAGCGATACAAGTTTCTGTTTGTTTATACTTCTCTCCAGCTATCGGATGAGACAGTATTACTAATGATTTGAACCTCCAACTATCGGATGGATGAAATAGAGTGTTAAACTTAACCTTTGGAAGAAATTTAAATCGAATGTCATTTGTAAAGTCAGTCGCAATATTACCTACGGACGAAGCAATACAAGTTTTTGTTTGTTTATACTTCTCTCCAGCTATCCGATGAGACAGTATTACTAATGATTTGAACCTCCAACTATCGGATGGAACAAATAGAGTGTTAAACTTAACCTTTGGGAGAATTTTAAACCGAATGTCATTTCTAAAGTCAGTCGCAATATTATCTATGGACGGAGCAACACAAGTTTTTGTTTGTTTATACTTTTCTCCAGCTATCGGATGAGACAGTATTACTAATGATTTGAACCTCCAACTATCGGATGGAAGAAATAGAGTGTTAAACTTAACCTTTGGAAGAAATTTAAATCGAATGTCATTTGTAAAGTCAGTCGCAATATTACCTACGGACGAAGCAATACAAGTTTTTGTTTGTTTATGCTTCTCTCCAGCTATCCGATGAGACAGTATTACTAATGATTTGAACCTCCAACTATCGGATGGAACAAATAGAGTGTTAAACTTAACCTTTGGAAGAAATTTAAATCGAATGTCATTTGTAAAGTCAGTCGCAATATTACCTACGGACGAAGCAATACAAGTTTCTGTTTGTTTATACTTCTCTCCAGCTATCCGATGAGACAGTATTACTAATGATTTGAACCTCCAACTATCGGATGGAAGAAATAGAGTGTTAAACTTAACCTTTGGAAGAAATTTAAATCGAATGTCATTTGTAAAGTCAGTCGCAATATTACCTACGGACGAAGCAATACAAGTTTTTGTTTGTTTATACTTCTCTCCAGCTATCCGATGAGACAGTATTACTAATGATTTGAACCCCCAACTATCGGATGGACCACATAAAGAATTAAACTTAACCTTCGGATAATTTTAAATTGGTGTCATTTCTAAAGTTAGTTGCAATATTGTCTATGAACGGAGCGATATGGACGGAGCGATACAAGTTTCTGTTTGTTTATACTTCTCTCCAGCTATCGGATGAGACAGTATTACTAATGATTTGAACCTCCAACTATCGGATGGAAGAAATAGAGTGTTAAACTTAACCTTTGGAAGAAATTTAAATCGAATGTCATTTGTAAAGTCAGTCGCAATATTACCTACGGACGAAGCAATACAAGTTTTTGTTTGTTTATACTTCTCTCCAGCTATCCGATGAGACAGTATTACTAATGATTTGAACCTCCAACTATCGGATGGAACAAATAGAGTGTTAAACTTAACCTTTGGGAGAATTTTAAACCGAATGTCATTTCTAAAGTCAGTCGCAATATTATCTATGGACGGAGCAACACAAGTTTTTGTTTGTTAATACTTTTCTCCAGCTATCGGATGAGACAGTATTACTAATGATTTGAACCTCCAACTATCGGATGGAAGAAATAGAGTGTAAAACTTAACCTTTGGAAGAAATTTAAATCGAATGTCATTTGTAAAGTCAGTCGCAATATTACCTACGGACGAAGCAATACAAGTTTTTGTTTGTTTATGCTTCTCTCCAGCTATCCGATGAGACAGTATTACTAATGATTTGAACCTCCAACTATCGGATGGAACAAATAGAGTGTTAAACTTAACCTTTGGAAGAAATTTAAATCGAATGTCATTTGTAAAGTCAGTCGCAATATTACCTACGGACGAAGCAATACAAGTTTTTGTTTGTTTATACTTCTCTCCAGCTATCCGATGAGACAGTATTACTAATGATTTGAACCTCCAACTATCGGATGGAACAAATAGGGTGTTAAACTTTACCTTTGGGAGAATTTTAAATCGAATGTCATTTATAAAGTCAGTCGCAATATTATCTATGGACGGAGAAATACAAGTTTTCAAGTTTTTGTTTGTTTATACTTCTCTCCAGCTATCGGATGAGACAGTATTACTTATGATTTGAACCTCCAACTATCGGATGGACCACATAAAGAATTAAACTTAACCTTCTGATAGTTTTATATTGGTGTCATTTCTAAAGTCAGTCGCAATATTATCTATGGACGGAGCAATACAAGTTTTTGTTTGCTTATACTTCTCTCCAGCTATCGGATTAGGTGGTATTTCTAATGATTTGCACCTCCAACTATCGGATAAAACAAATAGAGTGTCAAACTTAACCTTTGGGAGAATTTTAAACCGAATGTCATTTCTAAAGTCAGTCGCAATATTATCTATAGACGGAGCAACACAAGTTTTTGTTTGTTTATACTTTTCTCCAGCTATCGGATGAGACATTATTACTAATGATTTGAACCTCCAACTATCGGATGGAACAAATAGAGTGTTAAACTTAACCTTTGGAAGAAATTTAAATCGAATGTCATTTGTAAAGTCAGTCGCAATATTACCTACGGACGAAGCAATACAAGTTTTTGTTTGTTTATACTTCTCTCCAGCTATCCGATGAGACAGTATTACTAATGATTTGAACCTCCAACTATCGGATGGAACAAATAGGGTGTTAAACTTTACCTTTGGGAGAATTTTAAATCGAATGTCATTTATAAAGTCAGTCGCAATATTATCTATGGACGGAGAAATACAAGTTTTCAAGTTTTTGTTTGTTTTTAATTCTCTCCAACTATCGGGTGGACCACATAAAGAATTAAGCTTAACCTTCGGATAATTTGATGTTGGTGTCATTTCTAAAGTCAGTCGCAATATTATCTATGGACGGAGCAATACAAGTTTTTGTTTGCTTATACTTCTCTCCAGCTATCGGATTAGGTGGTTTTTCTAATGATTTGCACCTCCAACTATCGGATAAAACAAATAGAGTGTCAAACTTAACCTTTAGAGAATTTTAAATCAGATTGTTATTTCTAAAATTCTGTCGGAACATTATCTATGAATGGAGCGATACAAGCTTTTGTTTGTACATACGGCTCTCTGGCTATCGGATGAGACAGTATTTCTACTGATTTTAATTCAAAACTATCGGATGGAACAAATAAAGAATTAAATTCAATCTTTCGATAATTTAAATTTAGAGAGTCATTTTAAAAGCCAGTCACAAATTTATCAATGAACGCAGCGAAACAGGATTTTTTCGCACAAATACCGTCTCATCAAATACCGGAAGAGACCGTTAGTCGACTGCTCTAAACTACTTGTTAAAGAAAACATCTTGATTGAAAACATTAAATAAGAAAAGGGTCACAAAAGAAAAACTTCAAAATGAATTAATTTCAATCATAGGAGTTAAATTAATTAACATTTTGCAAATCAAATTTAACCAGATCAGGTCTAGCAACTGGAGCAGTATCGTAATTATTTACAAGGTCGATTGAAGCTTCTTGGTACCACCATTCTTTCATATGCACACCATCACTAATAAAATCATCACTATAAGAGAATGTCCGAAAATGCAGTTTGAGTTTATTGTCACCAAGACGGTTGTTTAGAGCTCGGATAACATCAAAACCAGCATCTACTGAGGCAACACGGTTAATGACTTGCCAGATAATTAGGCGTATCGAATGCTGGTTACAGAAATTCCTCAACTGTGTAAGCTGGCCTAAGACATTTTTGATCTCCTCTTTGTACGCAATGGGGTCACCAGGCTTGGGCAACAGATTGTTCCCCCAGAACATTACCATGCAGATGTCATGCTTTTTGATCTCCTCCTTTCTTTCAGTCCACACTCGCACATGCGCGCCACCTTGCGCCAGAATAGTGAAGCTTGGGGAAATACGAAAACGTCCTCCATTCGCCTTAGGTGTGAATCTCCAATAACAATCACTTTCGACTTCTTAAAGAAAAAGTTTTATCTTAAAATTTCTAGCCTACCTAATTTAGAGCCCGATGGCGCCACCACGAGCCGTGTGGCTGGGACCTTGCTAAGTTCTAAAAATTTACAAATAAAACAAACATCAACGGTACATAAAACATCATTGGGGGGTCATCTGCAGACCCAAAATAGACCCCGTGAAACCCTAAAAACCCTATATAAACTATACATGGGGAGCTTTACCATTACTAAAGGAGTTCAACACGCCTAATAAGGCACTCAAAATCAGCAATTTTCATCATTTTACAACTAGAAACGCGAAACGTGCCGGTCGCAAAAACGTCAAAATGACCGTATGTTTCGAGGCCAATTTCTCGAAAACGACTGAAAGAAACAAAACGCCGTTTACATGGATTAAAGTAAAGCTCATGCTGAGTTCAAATCAACAAACAGATCCAAAATTGGTTAACTCTACGACAAGTTATTATCAAAACTAAGTACGGTACCAAAAGTCCAAAATTGACCTACGCCGACTGACGTTTCGCTAAAATACACACTTATTTCTCAATAACGCCTGAAAGAAACAACCCCAAATTTACAGGGATGCAAGTACGGCTCAGGGTGAGTTCAAATCAACAAACAGATCCAAAATCGGTTCACTCTACGAGGAGATATTCCAAAATTAAGGTTTCGTACCAATGACCGAAATTGACCTAGTACGACTGACTAATACTACTATATCTACTACTAGTGCAACTGAGCTATGCAACAAATATATATGGGGATCCTCCCCACTAACTGGGCAATCTGAAACACTACAATTAACTGTCGAATGCTGGCATATGCAAGATTAAAATGGTCATCAATGTAGTGTTTCTCTCCTCAGGAGGTCAATCTGGGGTCAAGTTTCCCGGTCAATTTCTCAAAAATGACCGAACAAAAACAAACGCCCTTAGTACCGTTTGTAGCACTGCTTGAGATACGCATCATATCAAAAAATGAGCCCAATCGGTGCACTCTTCATGGAGTTATAGCAAAAATAAGATACCGTACCAAATCACCCCAGAGGAGAGATACAGCACATTCAGAGCTAAAATTGACCTTCGAAACTGCACAAAACGACATGTAAAATATATATGGCAACAATTCACATTATCAGGTGAATCTAACGCGCCAATAAACAAGCTTTAAATCGCATTATAGGTGATATGACAGAGCTCTGTATGTACCGGTACCCTGCTTCAGCAGGTAAAAAATTGGGTACCTGTCCTGGCCAATTTCTCGAAAACGGCTGATCGAAACGAAACGACACCTATATCAATACAAAGTTTAGCTCAAGCTGGGTTTAACAAAAAAAGTTTCATCAAATTCGGTTCACTCTACAACGAGTTATTGCAAAGTAAAGGTACCGTACCAAATGACCAAAAAAGCAGAGTACTCCGGCTGCAGAGCCAAAATTGAAGATCTAAACCTGCGAAAACGCTATATAAAGTATACATATTCGGAATCCACGTTAGACGGGCTATTCAAAACACTAATTTTGTCACCAGAAGTAACAAAATTCAAAGCTTCAAGGTGGTGTCGGATGGTGTCAACTGCTTCTGGGGCTAAAACCGAGGGCAAGTTTACTGGCTGATTTCTCTAAAATGCGGAACAAAAATAAACCCCCTTAACACAGTTTTTAGCACCGCTTGAGATACGCATCATATTAAAAAATGAGCCCAACCGGTGCACTCTAGAAGAAGTTATAGCAAAAAGTAGGTACCCTGACAAATGTCCAAAAAAGCGTCAATGACTTCAGAGCCAAATTTGACTATCTCAATTCCGTAAAATGCTATAGTAAATGTATATGGGGATACTCCCCACTAACTGAGGATTCTGAAACACTAACATTTGTAGGGTAAATCGCGTGCTTTGTTGTACCGAAATTTGGGTCATCCCGAATAGCCCGAAAATTTGATCTATTTCAACTTTGAACATTAATAACTTTTTGATTAGGCCGATTTGGGAAACCAACCAAACACTGCAAGCACGAGGGGTTCAGTGCTAACAAAATGCAACCACTCCCGTTAAATTTGGTCCAGTACTTTAGCAGATATTAACAAAATACTGTTCTGTACCCCATTTTTTGGGCTAAAATCGAAGCCCAAGATCTCCGGAACCAATGTAAAACAACGTGAAACAGCGTTCCCGGAGCATTTGTGGTTGTAATTCTGGTCCACTTCCACTTTCTAGGTCATGGAAAACCTTTATGGTGAGGTGGGAAAAAATTTCCCACCTCACCATGAAGGTTATGATGTTTTGTGTGTTTTGACATAAAACAACATCCACAGAAATTTGATGAAATCGTGAAAAAAGAAAAAATGTTGAATTAATCCCAGTGCTTGATACAATTAGCTTCAAAAACCTAAATAGTGTCTAGAAAACACAAAACGCACGCCCAAAAACTTGTTCAATTGCAAAAAACGCCACTTCACTCATTCATTGGTTCAAATGACATATTTTGACTACCAAATTTCAAGTTTCGCTAAAATAGACCTTCAAAACTTGGGAAAAGATGGTACAATCTGTATATAGTGATACTCCCCATTAACTTAGCAATCTAATACACTATAATTTTTAATCTTGACACAACAAATTTCAACATTATGTCACCGCCGAATTGGCCGAAATCGGCCGAAAATCGAGGTTCTGCGCCTACAGAGCAAAAAATGACCCACTCCAATCCATAAAACCAGATACAAAATATGTATGGGCACACTCCTCAATTCAATTAAAAACCAACGAACCCATATATGTAGGGATACTATGTTATTTTGGGGTACGCATATTTGCTGAACACAAAATTGACAAAAAAGCAATACCAACAAGAAATTCCTGAATTCACAAAAATTGAAAAATTACTATAAACCATTGGTTCAAATAGCTTCATGGACTAACCAGAAGGGTAAATACTACACAATGCAAGTCACAATAACACTGAAGTCAATAGAAATAACATCTATTCAGGATAACGCAATTTTCATAAACAAAATCAACACAAGAAATTTATAAATTGAGGAAAAAAGAAAAATGTAGAATTGCTCGAAACTGTTAGTTCAAATAGCCTCAAGGGTTTCTTCAAGTTTCTTCCAGGGAGACTGAGTAGCAGCATTTGTATGCATCTGTAGCACCCTGAATTAGTAAAACATCAGATATGCTTCAAAATCTCGGATGACATTTTTTGAAAGCTAAAAGTCGAACTAAGCATTTTGTCGGCGCAATAAGTAACGCAAACCAATTAGACAAGCTGGTCCAGCTACCTAGTTCTAAAACACAACCTTTTTGACCCATTTTGGTGACAAAGTTGAGAGGAAACTATCAAAAATGCGAAACATACTCCTAAAACTTTGATTACTCTGAACTTTTGCTCAAACAAATTAATCTGAAATTGCTTCTGTAAAGATCTTCACACGTGTTTTCAACGGTTAATTAGATGCATTATTTGACGAGGTAGATATACCAGCGTTTAAAATGAATTGGATGGCCACTTTTCACATCGACAGAAGTGTCAGACTATTTGAAAGGAAAAAAAATTACATAAAAATTCCGAATTTCATAATGAGAAAAGTGATGAAAATCCACATTATGGAAAGAAAATAGAAAAAAGATATAGAATAGTTAGTGAGCTTTGTGATTAACTCCATAAATATTTTTTTACTTCCCGGAAACTCTCAGAAACAAAGAAAAATCAAATTATCTACAAAAAATATTCGAAACATTTTTTTTGCATTTTGAAGTCGAATAAAGTTTCTTCCTCAGCCTAATAGACAAAATTCCGTTTTTCCTAATTTTTTCTAAACTAGTGCTCTTAGGTTGTTTTACATGGAGATCATGACGATCATTTTGATTCCATATTTGAAAAAAAAATCATTACAGCATTAAAAACAGATCTACTTTTTTCAATTGTTTGGGACGCGTTCTCGTACAAATTCATTTGATATGGATTCCAAAAAACTTTGGGATGTATTCCTGAATTTTATTCGGCTGTGAATTGAAGCGAGGCAGACAACAATGTTTTTAAATTAAATGGGTGTGCTTTTCTTACATCGACAAACCTGTCAGACCACTTGCAGTCCAACGCAAAAAAAAAACAAATAAGAAGTTTCAAAGTTCTTCGTGGTAAAATTTGATCCAAAAGCCCACTTTTGAAATAAAACGCAGATTGTGGAGTGGGGTTTTATCACTCTTGATGGTTATTTATTTGCGCGAGACGCTCAGAATTGATTAAAACAAAAACTTCAACAAAACTTGCCTGAAATTTTTTTTTGCAATTGTGAAGTCGATTGAAATTGATATCAGCTTAAAACCAAGAATATGCTTCAAAAACGTCTCATATCTTGACAAAATCTAAGTTTAATAGCAATCAGTCTTTTCAAGTAGGAATTTGCTACATTAATTGAAAATTTTGGTGTTCGATTTACCCCAAAAATTTTTTTTGGGAGGAAACTTTTTCTATATTCTCTCGAGTTTTCATTTTGCCATAATTCTTTTGTGCTATGAGCTAATTGTACACTCCTGGAGATGAACCTGAGTGGAGGATCACAAGTAAAGCGTTTTTGATGGTGACAAAAATAAAGGTTCTTATATGGATAAATTTTGTAGGCCAAAACATTGAGATGGGGTGGTTCAATTCTCGATGAGGTGAAACTTTGCTTGATATCAGCTGAAAAACACAAAATGTGCTTCAAAGAAGCTTGGTTCCCCGAAACAACTCATTGGCAATATCAATTGGTCATTTCAAAAAGGATTTAGCTACATTAACCAAAATTTCGGGTGTCCGATTTACCCCAAAAATTCTTTTTGGGAGGTAACTTATTCTTTATTCTATCGAGTTTTCATTTTCTCATAATTCTTCTGTGCGATGAGCTAATTGTACACTCCTGGAGATGAAACTTACTGGAGGATCACAAGTAAAGCGTTTTTGATGGTGACAAAAATAAATATTCTTATATGGATAAATTTTGTAGGCCAAAACATTGAGATGGGGTGGTTCAATTCTCGATGAGGTGAAACTTTGCTTGATATCAGCTGAAAATCACAAAATGTGCTTCAAAGAAGTTTGGTTCCTCGAAACAACTCATTGGCAATATCAATTGGTCATTTCAAAAAGGAATTAGCTACATTAACCAAAATTTCGGGTGTCCGATTTACCCCAAAAATTCTTTTTGGGAGGTAACTTATTCTTTATTTCATCGAGTTTTCATTTTCCCATAATTCTTTTGTTCTATGAGCTAATTGTACACTCCAGGAGATGAACCTTAGTGGAGGATCACAAGTAAAGCGTTTTTGATGGTGACAAAAATAAATGTTCTTATATGGATAAATTTTGTAGGCCAAAACATTGAGATGGGGTGGTTCAATTCTCGATGAGGTGAAAATTTGCTTGATATCAGCTGAAAAACACAAAATGTGCTTCAAAGAAGTTTGGTTCCTCGAAACAACTCATTGGCAATATCAATTGGTCATTTCAAAAAGGAATTAGCTACATTAACCAAAATTTCGGGTGTCCGATTTACCCCAAAAATTCTTTTTGGGAGGTAACTTATTCTTTATTCTATCGAGTTTTCATTTTCCCATAATTCTTTTGTTCTATGAGCTAATTGTACACTCCTGGAGATGAGCCTGAGTGGAGGATCACAAGTAAAGCGTTTTTTATGGTGACAAAAATAAATGTTCTTATATGGATAAATTTTGTAGGCCAAAACATTGAGATGGGGTGGTTCAATTCTCGATGAGGTGAAACTTTGCTTGATATCAACTGAAAAACACAAAATGTGCTTCAAAGAACTTTGGTTCCTCGAAACAACTCATTGGCAATATCAATTGGTCATTTCAAAGAGGAATTAGCTACATTAACCAAAATTTCGGGTGTCCGATTTACCCCAAAAATTCATTTTGGGAGGTAACTTATTCTTTATTCTATCGAGTTTTCATTTTCCCATGATTCTTTTGTTCTATGAGCTAATTGTACACTCCAGGAGATGAACCTTAGTGGAGGAGAACAAGTAAAGCGTTTTTGATGGTGACAAAAATAAATGTTCTTATATGGATAAATTTTGTAGGCCAAAACATTGAGATGGGGTGTTCAATTCTCGATGAGGTGAAACTTTGCTTGATATCAGCTGAAAAACACAAAATGTGCTTCATAGAAGTTTGGTTCCTCGAAACAACTCATTGGCAATATCAATTGGTCATTTCAAAGAGGAATTAGCTACATTAACCAAAATTTCGGGTGTCCGATTTACCCCAAAAATTCTTTTTGGGAGGTAACTTATTCTTTATTCTATCGAGTTTTCATTTTCCCATGATTCTTTTGTTCTATGAGCTAATTGTACACTCCTGAAGATGAAACTTAGTGGAGGATCACAAGTAAAGCGTTTTTGATGGTGACAAAAATAAATGTTCTTATATGGATAAATTTTGTAGGCCAAAACATTGAGATGGGGTGGTTCAATTCTCGATGAGATGAAACTTTGCTTGATATCAGCTGAAAAACACAAAATGTGCTTCAAAGAAGTTTGGTTCCTCGAAAGAACTCATTGGCAATATCAATTGGTCATTTCAAAAAGGAATTAGCTACATTAACCAAAATTTCGGGTGTCCGATTTACCCCAAAAATTCTTTTTGGGAGGTAACTTATTCTTTATTCTATCGAGTTTTCATTTTCCCATAATTCTTTTGTTCTGTGAGCTAATGGTACACTCTTGGAGATGAACCTGAGTGGAGGATCACAAGTAAAGCGTTTTTGATTGTGACAAAAATAAGTGTTCTTATATTGATAAATTTTGTAGGCCAAAACATTGAGATGGGGTGGTTCAATTCTCGATGAGGAGAAACTTTGCTTGATATCAGCTGAAAAACACAAAATGTGCTTGAAAGAAGTTTGGTTCCTCGAAACAACTCATTGGCAATATCAATTGGTCATTTCAAAAAGGAATTAGCTACATTAAACAAAATTTCGGGTGTTCGATTTACCCCAAAAATTCTTTTTGGGAGGTAACTTATTCTTTATTCTATCGAGTTTCCATTTTCCCATAATTGTTTTGTGCTATGAGCTAATTGTACGCTCCTGGAGATGAAACTTAGTGGAGGATCACAAGTAAAGCGTTTTTGATGGTGACAAAAATAAATGTTCTTATATTGATAAATTTTGTAGGCCAAAACATTGAGATGGGGTGGTTCAATTCTCGATGAGGAGAAACTTTGCTTGATATCAGCTGAAAAACACAAAATGTGCTTCAAAGAAGTTTGGTTCCCCGAAACAACTCATTGGCAATATCAATTGGTCATTTCAAAAAGGAATTAGCTACATTAACCAAAATTTCGGGTGTCCGATTTACCCCAAAAATTCTTTTTGGGAGGTAACTTATTCTTTATTCTATCGAGTTTTCATTTTCCCATAATTCTTTTGTGCTATGAGCTATTTGTACACTCCTGGAGATGAAACTTAGTGGAGGATCACAAGTAAAGCGTTTTTGATGGTGACAAAAATAAATGTTCTTATATGGATAAATTTTGTAGGCCAAAACATTGATGAGGTGGTTCAATTCTCGATGAGGTGAAACTTTGCTTGATATCAGCTGAAAAACACAAAATGTGCTTCAAAGAAGTTTGTTCCTCGAAAAAACTCATTGGCAATATCAATTGGTCATTTCAAAAAGGAATTAGCTACATTAACCAAAATTTCGGCTGTCCGATTTACCCCAAAAATTCTTTTTGGGAGGTAACTTATTCTTTATTCTATCGAGTTTTCATTTTCCCATAATTCTTTTGTGCTATGAGCTAATTGTAAACTCCTGGAGATGAACCTGAGTGGAGGATCACAAGTAAAGCGTTTTTGATGGTGACAAAAATAAATGTTCTTATATGGATAAATTTTGTAGGCCAAAACATTGAGATGGGGTGGTTCAAGTCTCGATGAGGTGAAACTTTGCTTGATATCAGATGAAAAACACAAAATGTGCTTCAAAGAAGTTTGGTTCCTCGAAACAACTCGTTGGCAATATCAATTGGTCATTTCAAAAAAGAATTAGCTACATTAACCAAAATTTCGGGTGTCCGATTTACCCCAAAAATTCGTTTTGGGAGGTAACTTGTTCTTTATTCTATCGAGTTTTCATTTTCCCATAATTCTTTTGTGCTATTAGCTAATTGTAAACTCCTGGAGATGAACCTGAGTGGAGGATCGCAAGTAAAGCGCTTTTGATGGTGACAAAAATAAATGTTCCTATATGGATAAATTTTGTAGGCCAAAACATTGAGTTGGGGTGGTTCATTTCTCGATGAGGTGAAACTTTGCTTGAAATCAGCTGAAAAACGCAAAATGTGCTTCAAAGAAGTTTGGTTTCTCGAAACAAATCATTGGCAATAGCAATTGGTCTTTTCCAAAAAAAATTAGCTACATTAACCAAAATTTTGGGTGTCCGATTTACCCCAAATTTTTTTTGGAAGAACACTGAAACCATGTTCTATCGAATTTTCATTGTCCCATACTTTTTTGTGCCATACGCTAATTTTACACCAGTGCACATTAAATTCAAACGCGATCCATAGATAAAACGTTTTATATGGTGGCAGATATTGATAATATGAGAAGGAGTAACATCGAAAGACAAAACAGTGATTTATTGCTTTCAGCTCGTTATAATGTGAGTTTTTGCTTGTTATCAGTTCAAGAACACAAGATACGCTGGAAAAGAGGTCGGTTTTGCGCCAAAATTTTGAATGGCAAGATAACATTTCTTCTTAAGGAAGAAATTAGTTCTTATACGGAAAAAATTGAAGCAAAACTGTTCTATGAAGTTCTATGACTACAACTTTTTCATTGTTGATTGCTAGTTGCGATCTCATTTGATGCGACGGCTTTTCACTGAATAACTCAAGGCATGCGAGGTGTTTTTTAACTTGAAAAAAATGTTTTTCACTTTTCTCTAAATTTTTTTCTTTTTCTATGAAGTTCTATGGCTACAACTTTTCCATAATTCTCTGTTCGCTTAAGACTCAATTTTTCAATTTTTTTCAAGTTAGTTTTTTGAAACATACTTTTTCCCTCCTTTTCATGATATAAAAAACTTTGCATAAAAATTTAATTCCATAGAACTCCCTTTTATGAAAGTTCTATGACTACAACTTTTCATAGACGCCATAATATGAAGTTGTAATTTTATAACTTTTTGAATTATGGGGTCAAGCCGGGTAGTCAACCCCTCGCTTTTCGCTCGAGAGCAGATCGTCTGTAGGTAGAGGGGTATGTTTATTGTCAACAGCAAGAAAGAGCAAGAAAGGTAGAGGGGTATGTTTATTATCTATATTATCAATTCTTGTCATCTTTACCAAAATAACGACAAATCGTTGTCAATAGACGGATAAAGTTTTCTGTTACCTTGGGAGCTTCCTCCATTTATGGTGCTGTTAGCAACCCCACTTGTTCCGCTTTGTGGTACACCTAGTACCCCTCCTGTTGATGGGGGAGCACCGTGTACCATGGTAGCAGCTGCTGCAGCACTTGTCACTGAAGTTGTGCTGACTATACTTCCTGACCTGAATCAAATTCATCATAAATATTTACGCTGTCTTTTTTGCATATAATAATTTTGAGAACAAAGATTTCCGAACCATATTAATACCAACAAAATCTTTTGGTCTATTTAAGTATGAAAATTAATTACCTCAAAAATACAGAAAAATGTGAACTAACGAAAGAAATTTTTGAAGGGGTCGAGGAAATAAACCATCGCGAAAAACAACTAATTTTAGATAGAAATTAAACCCCCAAGGAAGTAAACCCCACGGAAATAAGCCCCCATGGAATTAAACCCCACTTTTAAATTAAAATTTCGGGTCGTGTTAAATTGTTTGGTTGTAATAGTTTCATATCAATTCCCACGGGCCGCTAAGGCATGACCAAATGCGCTAAAACAGCTTTAATAGTCAAGTGGGGGTTTGTTTCCTGGGGGGGGGGGGGGGGTTATTTCCTATCTTAAATTGAGGTGGGTTTTCCGAAACCGGATTTGCAGCATTGTACTTCACTAATTTCACAACGGCTTCAAACTATTTTCAATTCAGCATTTATGACTGCTATGAAAAAACTGGCACGCACTGTATACCCAGTATATCGAATCCCCAAAAACATGTGAGTAAACCCGGGACCTACCAACGTGAATCTCGCTGTGAGGTGCCGAAACAGCGTTTTACTGTAGAAATTTCCAGCATTGCGAGAGCTTTATTTGTCTTACACTCCTGGTCAGAAATACGGGCGGTTGCGAAAAATTGTGTTATCTTTAAACCCTGAATTTTCCCGATTGATTTATTTGTATTTTGATTTACGTTTAAAACTTTACAAGTGCATCTCCATGTCAATATATGATAATCAGTGGAAATACAGTTTTATTTCTACAGTTTAGGTAGTAAAGCTTCTCTTTTTTGAAAGTGCTGCTTTTTCTTTAGGACGTATTTTGTTTCGTCCCACCTGTTGTTTATGCCCACGATAAAATTTTTTTTTATCGTTATATAGCTTGTTACCATGTAAAAAATAGCACGTCGTAAAAGTTAGATCCTCTCAGAATAGAATAGAACAGAATAGATCCTCTCTTGTATTGTCATTGTCATATACAATTAAGATGCTGTACGACCCACCACGCGATCTTCATTTCTCATACTTTAAGGACAAAAGTTCAATCATTTTTACCCGCAGTCATTCTTTTCTCAGTAAGCAATGCTGCAACATTGTAAACTGCCACCCCAAATTGTTTCGGAAAACGTACCTTATGCTTCTGGCTGTGAAGCTTCTGGCACTGTAGGTGGGGTCGAACAGAAGTGTGTGCCGTTGCCAGAGGTCAATGCCAGTTCCAACCAAGGTTAGCACAATCAGAACAGCAAAAGCCACCAATGCAACTACGAAGTATAAGTCGTCCATGCTCAAACTGAAGTAGCTTGTCCGGGTAATGTTCAATAGAGCTCTATTAGTGGGAACCGTTTCCACTAGTGCTTGTTTCAAAAGTTTCCAAAGTTGGACGATCTTCTGTTACACAGATTGAGAGGCCGACTATTTGAATAGATTAAAAAAGTCGATAGGGGTAATTTCCCAACCTTAATTATATGGCAGATACCAAAAGTAACGTTGAACAGAAGTCTTTATGCATTCAATCCTGGTCTTTTGACCCAATATCTGTCGACCACGGTCTTTTCATGAATTGACCTCTCAACTAGTTTTATCATTATAGGTACCGCATAATTTGAAAACATGCGCGTTATGTACAGAGAAAATGATTTTTTGTTGCTGATATGCAGTCAAAGCTTTACCACAATTGCCGAGTTTTTAAAAACTAAAACGTGAGAATTTTGAACCTACAGTTGAAATATTTGGTGGCCAAAAGATAATTTCATTGTTTGATATTTTCTATCTCTCTTGGAGTTGAAAATTATCTCTGTAAACCAAAACATCAAATAAATTTGCTTTTTGTTTTTGTTTTGAAAATTATTTTGCTACCGACGGAAAGGAAACAGTTTGCAACTATGGTAGAGCACATACGTTCGTAATCTATGATTCGGTGTACTTTCGGAGTTACATCTGACTACAGAATGCGTAAAGAAAGAATTGAATCTTGAATTGAAAAAATGCCAATGCCTAGATTCAATTGATGTGTGGCGAACAGAATAATCTATGTTCCCTTTTCAATATGTGCTAATCTCAAAAAAGAGAGAAATTCGGCAACAGATTGTTTGAACAGATTGCAACGTTTACTCAGTTCACATTCTGTAAATAATTTTTCTAACATCGGTATGTTTTAGATGTAAGCTAGAGGTCCGATGACCTCAGCAGTTAACACATCATATTCACAGAGAATCTTTCTGATGGTCTTGCTTTTTAGCTCTTTTTTCCTTTAATGTAGAGCTGACGCAAAGTGAACCAGAAATGATCAAACCCCCCCCCCCCCCCCCCCCACACACACACACACACCGTGAACTAATAATAGAAATCTGAGGGGAAAGCATACATACAATACCTTTACTGATTCGACGCATGCACTAGAAATTGTAGTATAAGAAATAGTTTTGGCTTTCGTGGTGTCAAGACGCATTGACAAAACCCAAGTTCCAAAACCGTTCTAAATGTTCACTCAATTAATAATAGCTCTCAAAATTTGTAGAAGTTATTTGAATCCTGTTGCTATTTTTGTGATTTCTCACTATCATTTCGTGTAGAAAAGGAGTGGAAAAAATTGACGACGACGATGTCGGAAGATATCTGAGTGAAAGGGAATTACAAAGCGCAGTTGATTGATTATAATTTTGAACCATAACCATGGTAGTGACTAACAAAGTAATATAGAATTAATGGTTATAGGTAGCCCTACGCAAATCATTTGAGAGAAATTTCTATGACGTTGTGTTGTCAGTTGTTTTTAATTCATTTGTCGAATTTTAAAAGAGCAATTTACAAAAAAGTTCTGATTAAACTTTGCATACTTCGGCCTCCTTGGGAATATCTTGTTTCAAACTTGTAAAATGTTTCAAGATGTATTGCTCATTTTTTAAAATGTAAATCAAGCTGCGTAACTCAAATATAAAGTCAAAAAGCAAGTGTGTGCAGTGTTCAACTGCTCCCATTGTCGGTCGTTGTTAAATTTTAACAGTGGTGCACTTTAGGTTGAGGGAAAGACTTGATCATCATTTTTTTAGCTCATACGGTTCTGAAAATCATGAATGTCAAAAAACAAGCATTATGTAACTATATCACAGACTACTGAAAACTTAAGTTTTGTTCTTAAGAGGAGAGGAGGCATTTTTCTTGATGATATGATTGACGTACCCGAAGTATCAAAAGTTTTCTGCTACGCTGACGACACGAAATTGCTCTGCCATGGCGAATTCTGCTTGAATAGTGCTCAAAATGATCTATGCTCGTTGTGGTTATGGGCTTATTGTAACTATTTGTCTTTTAATTCAGCTGAAAGCGGTTATTTACATATTAGTAGAATGTCATTGAATAATATACTTCTTGGTGATGTCGAGATTCCTTCGCTTGATAATATTACGGATCTGGGAATTGAGGTATCCAAAACGTTGAAATGGAGTCTTCATTTTCAAACAAAAATAGTAAAAGCTCGTCGATCGTTCAATTACTTGAAGCACAGTGTTCCGTTCAACCTCCCATCTGGAGTTAAATTCAATTTATTCAAGGCATGGATACCCTGCCAATATGCTATCAACTCATCGAGCGTTACATAAGTGTCTTTACGGCAATCTTAAACAACGAGAATTGCATATCTTTGGACAAATTTTTCAAGTTGGACTCAAAGGATTTAAACCTACGAACACTTGATCGTGAACGTCTGGCGCTCACACGAGCTAAGATAAGATGTACAGAAAAATCGTTTTTCTTCAGAGTTGAGCGTATTATAAATGACGCCGCGGATTTACTTAATGTCAGCATCAATTTTTTCAAGGATACTTGCAAATCCAAAACCACAACTCAAAATCTACTAATGGCAATGAGAAATGATAAATATGATTTTGACTTATCTTGCACGTGGTACCTTAGGTGTAGATGTAGTTTCTGTATAGCATGACTCTCTGTTTAATTAATGTTTTTCTAGCTGTTACATAATTTTTATCATTTTTATCTTTGTTATACCATTTGTATCATCATCCTTGTTTATACCCTCAGAAGGTAATTGAAGTCTTATACTACTACTACTATAAGTTTTGAAGCTTTTTAAATTTGATGAAGGTTTGATTTTAACCGGTTCTTCAGCTCCAAGGCTTCATTTTGAATAGCGTTAGAAGACTGGTCAGCAACGAGTGAGCGTGTGTATATAAATGTTTGATCCCCTATAAATGATTTGTGGTGTCGCCCCATATTCACCTCTACAACAAACTACGTCAACTGTTCCGACGTCTCTTGATGGTGCATGGCCTATATGCTATACTATGTTTTTTGTTCAGGCAAGTTTGGTCAAACATTTCATTTTGCGTTGAAAAGTTTATTGTTCACTTTCTCAGTATTTTTGCACAGAATTTATTCTGTTATGTCAAAGCAAAATATTTGGCAGAATTGCGCCAATTGGAGTTTCTGAGATGACGCACGGCTGCTGGACATTTTGGCACTACCGTTGTTGCAAGTTTTTGCTTTTTTTTATTAGTGAGCGTTCTTGTTCGGAAAATAGTGCTAAATTAGTGATTTTAGCTGGTTCGTATCCTTTTAATAGAATTTTCATCGGTTATGGTCTTTTTTCTCAAAACTGATCTTTTTATTTTCCATTTGTTTTTCTACTTCGTTAATTTGACGTGACTTCTTTTTAATTAATTTTTTAAGATATTGTCTGTCGTATTCGAATTTTTATTTAAATTACTTCATTTTTTGTGAGAACAGTCATTTTTTCTGATTTAATCTCAAATCAATGAGTGCAGAGCTGCAATAGTGGATATCATTGACAAGTAGGCTCAGAAGTTTGCATATAACGGTATACCATCCGAGAACGTTTCAGTTGTTGGTTTCTTTCGCATTTTGTTTTTGTACATTTGAATTTATAGCTCAATTGATTTTAAGGCCTGCTGAAGGAACAATCGATTTACCAATTTTGCTACCAAGAGGAGGCAAAAAATGAAGGGATACAAAAAAATCGATTGTATCTTCATTACAGATATATGACCTACAATAATACTTCTACTTTATACTTTTTTATTCAATTGACAACCAACTACTAAACATAATTACTCTTACAACCACTGTCCTTCAAACTGTCCACTGTCCAGAGATTTGAAAGGTATTTGCATTTTTTAAAGATAGTTTTCATTAGACTGCTCAGTTTTATACGTTTTTTTTTTCAAAATTATCTGCTTACCGACTAAGACTGTTCATCGAGACTTGTTGATGTTTGACTGAACAGCTGCTCTGTTTTCCATCACAGGGTATACTGAAATGTCTGCGTAGTGATTGTAATTCTCTTTCGGTTACATCTCTTTTGTCAAAAACTGGCCTGAGGTCTAAGGATTGTTCACTTTTAGAATTGCTTACAAATAATTTGTTTCCACGTTTTGTTATTTTTTAACAACTTTCAAAGAGTTTTTATTAATAACTCTCCGAACTGATATTGGAAGTGAATCAAATCATAGAGTTTTCTATATGTATATAAATCAATTTCATTTCTTCTTTTATTTTAAATGTTTTATCCTCACAATTGTTGCTATTTTAAAAGGAAAGTGCCATCATATATACGCTCAACAGAAACTTGAATCATGCACCCAAAAGAAAAATAGCTGAATAGCTTCTTTGTTACTCTTGAGGCGTAATGGAGCAATCGCAAAGACATGGGGAAAGAACGAATTGAAGAAGAGCTAATCTTAACACTTCACAATCATCTCTAAAAACGAACGATGCCTAAAGTAAATTTTTAATTAAATTTTTCAGATTTTTTTCAAATAAAATAAGAAATGGCAAAATCCAGCACACGAAAATCAAAAACCAATGAGGGTAAGTCTCCTAACTTTGCACAAACCACTTCAAAATGATGGTTCTAAGCAGCAGATGCCATTGGCATTTTTCATTTTAATTTTTTATGGTGAATGACTAATCAAACAAAAACAAGACAAAGATCACAATTGAGGGAAATTGGTTTTCCTACAAATTCTCAGCCCATAAAATTTATGTTTTTATGGGACCTTCTAATTGCCAACAAAGTTTTACAAAGATCAATAAGATAGGGCTATGCAGCAAGATAATTGGGCATATTTGTACACGAAAACTCGCGAGAAATACTAACACATGCATATAAGAAAATAATGAAAAACTCATGATATTAATGTCTCTATTTCTCTACAATATGCAACTTGATAAATTGACGTTGCAGATTTTGGACTCTATCGGAGGTTATTCACAGTGCAAACGCGCACTCAAGAATTAAACAACGGTAAAAAGCAAAGAACCATGGGAACACTGTCTGGAGGGGAACAGCTTGGAGTGCAGCATCCGGCTAAGTGCTACTCATCATCCCTTATGTTCCGACCTACATCCATCGTTGCCGGATGGTGTACACGGTCCTTTTTATAAAATGTTCCAAAAAAATAAAGAACCATGGAAAAATTCATTTTGCTGAAAAAGCTCAATAAAAAATTCACGTGTGTTCTAGGTAACTTTTAAAAATGCAAAAGTCTGGAGAAACGGTTGCAACACGTTTTCTAAATATTAATTTCATTTTAATTTGTTCAAAAACAGTCAGAAAATTTTGCACAGAAAAAAAAGGCGCGCTGAACTTAAACCTAAAATGATAATAGCCAGCGATGAATTAAAATTGTGTACAAGAACAAAGCTGCATGAAACGCATCCAAAATTTTCCAACAGCCCACCAGCCTGCATTGATGCAAAAGAATACTTTCAGTTGTGATTTTGTACTTAAAATAAAACATAATTGGAAACGGCACCTGATCAAAAGTTTTGGAACGTTCAGAGAACGTTTTTCCAGATCTGTTTTCCGCATTTACTCCGTTCAGCAGATTGAAGAGAATTTCTCCACACGATTGAAATCTTTTCCTTGACACTTGATGGAGGAGCGAAAAGATAATCATAGCTCCTCCTCTAGTCGTAAAATCCACAATGAGCTCAATGATTGCCTCAGCTATCTTTTTGTTCCGACCCACCTTAGTGGGGGAGGAACTATATACTCAAATGGGTTTTTTTGTTCAGTCAATTTTGGCCGATCGATATAATCATCGTAGAGAGTTGTGAGTGGTATCATTAGAAAGCCCGTCCAGCGTACAATATGGAATTAAAAAGATTTTTTCAATGTTCGCTTTTTATAGGGAGTTATTGAGGTTTAAAGTTTTATGAATATTAGACGTAATTTAGCTATATTTATTCATATTTTGGTATTTTTGAGCAAATTTTTGTCAATTTTGATATGTTAAACTTTCTAACTGTAGTCTTGTTGACTTTATGTCTAACGACAGAGGAGGGTTGCTGAATTGTTTGATCTGAGTTTTTTCAAAATTTTGACTTTTTTCGTCAAAAATATTACCAAGTTTGCTATTTTAGCCCACTTGCTTTAAATTTGCGGCAATTTTATACCTTAAAACTGCGGTCATATTCTTCTTAACCTCAAAAAAGAAATAGTTATACTCCCGCTGGCTTCAAGGGTCTTCTGGTTTAAAATTATGCCAGTTTTTGGCAATTTAAACTCTATAATTATAAAAAATGCATTATTTAGTTTTGACAAACTAAAAAATTTTGTTTAAATCTATTTTGCAACTATTTGAACAGTTGCGTGTTTTGGTACACTCCCAGCAATATCTGGGCTGATCTCGATCTCACCATGGATCCTTACGATTAAAAAAATTAGATTTTAACGGTGCGCGACCTTTTTTTTTCAAAATTTTTCCTCTACGTATATGTTTATTTATGTTAAATACGGACAAGAATTTCAGATCAGGGCTCAATTAATGACAGATACTATTTAAAATAAACGAAACCCAACGAGAATATATTCTGGCTTCAGAGTTAAGCTCATGGTTTTTATGGCTCTGACCAAAGGTTTTCGTAAAAACTTTATGGACTTCTTCAGTTTTGCTTTCATTTGTTGCCCTGTTTTTTGTAGCCCAATGACTTAGTGTCTCCAATCAAAGATCCAATTTGTTTTTCAAGAGGTATAAATGAACCTAGACAATTTTTTCAGTTGTTACCTAATGTCTATTCTGACTTGGAATATATTTGTTTTAAGAAAATATCGGTTATTTGTTGAAACTTTCAATTTTTTATTTTATTTCTCTCAACGTCGAGTACAGTCTCAGCAAAAACAGGCAAGAACCGAATTCCTGTGAGTCATAATTTAAGGTGGATAACGGTTTTATATTCAACTAATGGTTTCTTTGTTTTGATACTTTGTACGTCATATAACTGATAAAGATAGGCCTCAATTGCTTCATCAGGACGTAAGTTAAACTAGTTAAACATTTGAGTTCATAGCTTTTTGTTTTATTAAGTTTCAAATAAAACATTAAAAAAAATTCAATTATCTCCTTTGTGCTTTCATTTTCGTCACCATGTCACTCAATCTCCTTAATTCGTCAACATCTGCAAAAGCTTCAATTACCTTTGTTCATTCAAATGTTTCTTGCACTTCGTTACGGGTTGTGACTGATTGCTTTGACCATTTTGCTTCATAAAAACTTTTCGAAATTTCTATAACGTTCAGTTTTATTGTTTTCTCTTTTTGGCACGTCTACGTAGTCCCTCTATATGGAGGACAAGGAGAAAGTGATGATTTACACTTTTTGTAGGTAACAGCTTATAATTTTAGTGCCTTGGACAGTTTGATGTCGTAGAATTGTTTGAAGTTTTGGCTTCTTTCTGTATTTGTTTTTTTTGTGGGGTCGTGACTTAGTCTGATTATCAACAGGCTATATTGGCTTCCTGAGTTGTTGCAAATCAATCCATCGCTTTTTGTTGAACTCCTAAATGAGTTTTAAAAAAATTTCAGAAATTTTTCTGGTTTTTGAGCTTTGCCATTTTTTTAAATAGTTTTTCGATCGATTTGTCTCTGTAAAAACAGTTCACAAACCGTTTTCAGTGAGCTATAATTTAATCATTTGTACGGTTTTAGCTTCAAAAGTTTGCGTCTCGGCTTTGTTACTACTGTTACTGCGAGATTTCATAAAATCTAATATAACGATTTTTATTTATAATTTGAAGGATTTTTGGCTTCTTTTTAATTTGTAACAATAATTGGAGGTCCCATTGGCTTTGAAACTTTGCGCAATTGAACACCGGTTCTGAGGTGTCTCGATTGCTTCCTATGGAGATATAAATGAATATTTTAGTGATTTCCGTTGATATCTGATGACATTATTATTTGTGATAGTAATTGTTTTCAAAAATAGAACCGTGTTTTTGACTTCGCACATCTTTGCTCTGGTTTGTCAACCTGTTATTCAGTCGCATTGAAGACTGGTCCCATATCTTGTCTAATGAAGCATAGCTTAAATTGTTTTGTTTAGGTTTTATCTGAGGCGAGTATCATTTGTTCTGATTTTTTTTATTATAGACATCAAGTTTTGGTCGTAAATAATGTTTGTTGTTTGATTTTTTTAAATGTTTGTTCTAGTAGTCCTATTATCATCAACTTACATCGGCCCTCTAGCGTGGCATTATTGTGTTCCATTGGTTGTTTATTGAACGGTAGGTTTGTTTTTGAAATTTTTCTATCTCTTCATCAGTTTGTAGCCAATTTTGTCAAGAATGTGGATGAGTGGGGTCGGAACATTGTTCGTACGCACATTACCGAGCCTCCTTGTTGCACTTATTATGAATTGAATTAGTCCATTTTTCGTTTTATGGTGGGTTCGAGTTTTTTCATGAAACAAATAGTATCTATGAAACTTAATTTTACTGTGAATATTATTATTGTTATTTGAGCACTATTCTATTCACTTCAGTTTATTGAATGGAATAGCACGTGCGTTCAGTTAATCCTTTTTAGAACAAATTGGCAGAAAATATGTCTTGAACTTTGACTACATCTTTTGGACCCGAACCTAACCCCCCCCCCTTTTTACGATTTATGTTGAGACTGGACAGCAGCAAGAGACTTTGTGATGATGGAGTGTTTCTTTTGGAATCGAGGAATAGAACGGACGAAATTAACTGGTGAGATCAAACCAATTCCTCCCCCTCTCCTTTTTTTTGGTGTTTGACCAAATCGTTTCTTCTGGCTTCATCAATTTCACAGCAGTTTCTTGGTCTACGAAATTAACGGAAACAAAATGCATTTTTGGTAAGAAGGTTCTTCATATCTTTAACGAAACAGAAGGAACAACATTGAAAAACGAACACATTGAAAAAAATAAACACGTTAGGAAACACATAAGCATTAAGAAGAAAAAAGCACATGGTTTTTCATAAACATGACAAGAAAGAAAAAGACGGTTAATAGCAATGAAAATTCGGATACGGATATTGTCGACATGCCTTCAATCTCCGGGAGAAAGAAAGCCGCAGAACCTAGACAGGAAAAACAAAATTCAATCATTTTGAATGAGACCAATACTCCGTCAGGTCTGACACAACAAATGCAAAATTTAACGATTGATAATTTTGATTTGCGTTTTCGAGTTTCTGCACATACAACCCTCTTCTACCCTTATAAAAAAGACAACTTATTTAAAGTATGTGTACTCGACCATCAATCAAACAAAACACAAATACGATACGTAGACTGGGGGCCAAACTTTGACGAATGGGTCTGTTGTAGATCAATTTGGGCATACTCTCAGTTTAGTAGTCAATTGTCAACAATTAAGAAAATTCCCCGTGATATTGCAGCCCGCATTGACAAGCTAGTCTCTGCCACAAACAGCGAAGAAATGGAAGAAAGTAATACCTCACAAAACACGGCAAATTCTGATCTAAACGCCCTCCCAGACCTTAAAACGATTTGACAGAAGAAAATACCTACACTCCGCTTTATAGCTGTCAAGTTCCGGCTAAGCTGGTCTGAATTGTTAACACCTATCATTGAGGGCTGTGTTTCTCAACCAAATTCCCCAGAAAATTGGAAGAGACTCTTTGCAATTAGCAAGTGCGTTCTGCGCGCTAGCAACAGAGGGGGGAAGAAACACAAACAGCAGCAGGATCGGCTCATGTTAACTAGATTTGAGAGTTGGAAGAATGGCGACTATGCTGGGCTATGGTTTGAAGCAGCCTCCATGAAACAAGCCAAAAAAATAAATCATGACTCAATGGAAACGCTTGCAGCACGTGCAAAATCTCTCTGCCTTCAAGGCCAATTTGGACGTGCAGCAAAAATCTTGTCCTCGGATGGAGTGGCCCCTGATAATGAAGAAACGCTAAAAGAGTCGATGAACTTGCATCCAGCAGAAGAAGTGCCACCGAGGGCAACTGATGATTACAGTAGTTATGCTTATCAGTTTGACGAAGCGTCTGTGTTTAAACAATTGCAATCTTTCTCAAACTTCACAGCAGCCGGTCCATCCAAAATGTACCCTGAGCACCTTCTACATGCCGTAACGTGCGCAGTCCCCGATCAGTCCAAAAAATCGATTACAAGCATCACAAAATTAGTGAATTTGGCTAGCAGAGGGCAGCTGCCCAGTTTTGTTGCACCAACTTTTTGCTCTGCTTCGCTTACAGCGCTGAATAAAACAAAAGGAGGTGTGCGGCCAATCGCTGTGGGAGAAGTTCTCCGACGTCTCAAAGACAAATGTATTGCGCCAGAGGCCAGTTCTGAGGCTGTTGAACTTTTTTCATCCAGAAAACTTGGCGCGGCAGTTAAATGCGGCGCTGAAAGCATTGTACACGCGACAAAACAAACCTTTCAAAAGTTATTGAACAACGAAAAAGCGGGCCTACTTCAAATCGACTTCAAAAATGCTTTCAATTCCATTACGAGAAGCAGTGTGTTAGATGCAGCGCGGAAATTCATTCCCCCTTTTGCGTCTTTTTGCTATTCTCAGCATAGCAAACTCTTTTTTAATGCAACTCATATTCAAAGTGAATCAGGAGTACAACAAGGAGACCCGCTGGGTCCCCTACTATTTTCTTTAGGACTTTGGCCCATTATGAAAGAACTCGACGATAAGTTACCAAATCTTATGCAAAATTCTTGGTACCTTGATGATGGAATTATAGCAGGTACGGAAGAGTAGCTATGTGAATCATTAGAAATTTTAGCAACTCATGGCAACAAGTGTGGCCTTGATCTCAGAATACACAAGTGCGAGTTGTGGTCCACCTCGTGTTTTAATGCTGTTGATAGTAGGATAAAGAGAAACAGCCAATCAGGAATCGAAATCTTGGGCGCAGCAATCGGAACACCCACTTTTGTTGCGTCTTGTTTAGAAAAACGGGTTAAAAACTCGAGAAGATTTTAGACAATCTAGGCTATATAGAGGACCCTCAGTGCGCTCTTGGAATTTTGCGTAGCTGTCTAGGTGCACCTAAGTTAGTGTATTCGTTGAGATGCAACACACCGTCAACTGAGAGCAACATAATACTTGAAAAATTTGACCATCTCCAACGAACAACTTTTGAAAACATATTGGGTTCTGTAATCAGCGATATTTCATGGGAGCAAGCATGCCTGCCAATAAGCAAAACAGGAGCTGGAGTTCGACGTTCTCTGAACCAAATCAAAGCAGCTTATGTTGGTTCCTTATGCCAGACAGCAAACATAGTAGAACAAATTACTGGTGTGAACCCAACTCACGAAGTTAGTTTCACAGACCTAGTGGAGGAGTTTAGCGCTTTGGGGATTCCTCATTTGACGCAACAGAAAATTCAAGAACAATTTGACAATACGGCTCTAAGCAACCTTCTTGAAGGTCAAACCTCCACCAGAGAAAAAGCTGGACTGTTATCTCTTTCCCTACCTCAGTCAGGAGCTTGGTTGACGGCAGTACCTATCCCTGCTCTTGGCCTACACCTTCAACCTAACGAATTCCGAGCTGCTCTGAAATACCGTTTAGGAGTTCCACTCTATGACTCGGACAAGAGATGTCCATATTGTAAGTCAGCTATTTTGGACATAATTGGAGATCATGCCGTTTCATGTCACGGGCGTGGTGATATTATCTCTCGTCATGACAGAGTACGTGACAGAATAATGACAGCATCTTCGTCGGCCAATCTTTCCCCTGTATGTGAGCAAAAACATCTTCTGCCGGAAAATAATTCAAGACCAGGGGACGTGTATTTGCCCAGTTTTATAGCAGGACAACCTGCAGCCTTAGACGTCACCATTACGTCCCCACTGCAAGCCAGTCTTATCTCAGATGCGGCGAGGACATGTGGTTTTGCTCTAACCCTAGTAGAATACAGAAAGATTGGGCATTACTACCAGAAGTGAAGCGATATGGGTATCCACTTCATACCTTTGGCGTTAGAAACTTTTGGCAGACTATCCGAAACAACAAGGAAAACATTGAAAAGAATAGCTCTTTTATCTGATAACAGAGGTTTCCAGCCCTCAGGCCTATCAGTAGCTTTCAGTCGCCTCGCTCAAGCGGTATCAAAAAGTGCCATGCGTGGCTCAGCTACAATGCTGATTGCAAGAGATTCGCGACTATGAGCCAGAATTGATAAGGACTGTCACATCCAATTGTGCCGCTATGCTCAATCAGAGGGTCAAGAAAATCCGTTTCAAGATTTCACTAACCTCAAGTGATATTGTACTCACTTCATGAGAAGGGAGGCCTTCTGTGTTTAAATGTCACCCAATAACTGGGGACTTCAGATAATTTTACTAGTTTTTGTCCTCATACATCAGCAGAGAAACTTTGAAATCACCGAAGGAAACGAGTTTTCTCAAAGACATCTAATTGAAAGTACAGCTGCATTCACAATTTGTTAAATCCTTCAATCACGAGTTTATATTCTTACCTGACCAAAGTGGGGAGAATATAAACGAACATTTCACGCGTACAAATTTGAAATGGACAGTTGAATTTAGAATTATTGAACTGCTGATCTGTTGAATTAATTACCATTGTTATGATAGCCAAGTTAATTATAATTCAAATAAAACTTCACGTAAAAAAAAGTTTGATGAAAAGAATGGAAGGGAACAGCACGTGAAAACTCACCTTGCGGATCCTTGTTCACCTAAATTTTACTATTTCAGATTTCTAGGTGGACTTAAAGTTTACCATATTGGAGGTAAAAAGAGGCCATTTTTGTAATTAAGGGAAACAAAATGAAAGTTGGTTTTCTGGCTGTTTGAGAACGATAAAGTTTTTCGAAATTTTTTAGAGCTTGTTTAAGAATGTTTTTAAGGGAGCAGCATCTCAGTGTCACTATTGTAATATTTTTATGGTAACAGTGCAGCACCCTACAATTTTTCTGTGAGGATTAAATACCCATTTTTGGCCCAAAAACTGCAGATCTATAATTTTTGGCCCGAAAACTGCAGATCTATAATTTAAATACCCATTTTTGGCCCGAAAACTGCAGATCTATAATTTCTCGCACGAAAAAACTTGTACGTCTTTTTCTCTGTATGTCTAAATAGACGTTAAACCAGGGAAAATTTGAACTTCGATAATTATTTTAGTCGGTTTCAGATTTTAGAAACATAATGAACTTCACCCAATTTAATTTGACCAACCTATGATCTACTTTTAATCAAGAATGAACTGTAAAAGGCAGAACAGGTGACTAATCATGATTAAAAACAAGTTCTCAAATTTAACGAAATCTTCGTGAAAAAGAATACATGGAAAAACCGAGGACCCCCGCTCATCATGTTACATTGAGCTTCACCTTGCGCTTTTCCTTTTTTAGTCCCACGAAAGTCATATGATGATGCCCCAGATAATTGTGTAATTTTGCCCGGCTCGTCATGTATTTGTGCTTCTCTTCTCTGTCTTTTCCGAAGAAGCGTGGGATAAACTCACGATTATTCGTTTAGATTAAACGCTTTGTTTTTGGCTAATTTTCTTATAAAGGCTTCTCCAATTCCCAGCAATAGGTCGTTCAGAATATAGTCATTTGAATATAATTCCGAATGAACTTTTTCAGAAAATTGAGTTCCTATTTGAGATGATATATAGTCTCAGCAAGGAAATGCCACTAAATTAACATTCAAAATCTTAGAGGAAAAAGACAGCGTCAATCGAATTAACCACCAACTATTCTTTGTAGGAGTGTTTTGTTTGTTATATCTGATTGAAAGTCATTGATGTTTAGCTTGCCAGCAAATATTAGGCTGTTAATTGCGACGTCAATTCCGTGACAAACTCACATTTTCTGCGTCAAAACTCGTGAAAGATCGGTAAACATAAACTTGATTATCATTGAGTTATTCAAAGTCAAAACAAGGACAACTGATATTTCACAAGTATATTTGACGACTTACAAATTTGCTGTGCTCATTTTAATGTTTTGAGTTTTGTATAAGTATACAACTCAAAGTCACCAGTCCTTTGCACTCAAAAATAGGCTGAAAGTCGAAACTCACCTAGATTTTTTTAGTAAGTTTCAAAAATAAACATGAATCGTTCTACAAAAACAGTTATCATTTTCTTTGCGTCTCTTATTTGTATCAGTTTATTTCTCCAACTACATGCTGTTCACGCTGCGAGTATTCATTCACATCGCAGAAATCTGGGACCACAACAACATGATGACGTCAGAGAACACAAAGTGTACCTGCCAAAAGGGCCTCGATCTTTACTGTGCGACACAGAAACTAACTGTACGAATACATGCCAAAGATACAAGATGAGATTTGCACATTATTACTACCCTGACTGCCCAGTTATAGAGGGCAAATGTTTGACAAAGCTCTGCAGATGTCGCTGTCAACCGAAAATTGTGGACGATGGAATATTACGGAGGAGGTATCAGTTTTAAAAATGAGAAAACTGAAATCTGGTCGAAGTGCTGGCTGACAAAATCTTTTGCATAAAAACTTTGCCGCCTTTCAATAAGGACTGTGTAGAAAATAGAGAGAATTGAAGTTGACCCAACGAGATTTTTCCAAACATATAACGATTTCAAATAAATTTTCAGCGTCTTTCCTGGGGCAAAACTAATTCAGTTTCCTTTCAAGTGAAAAGATCTTCTTTTTAACTCAATTTTTATGAAATGGCCTTTTCGAAGTTTCTTCCATTTTACGAGACAACTGTTTTTGACAGGTATTTTTGGAAAAATGACAACCTGCATCTTAAAGAAATGACCGGTACATTTCAAACAGTTGGCAAAGTGAAGTGTCTGACAATGTTAACCTGTTATCATTTTATGTTAGATGAGGAGATGGGGTGGTGTAAGAATCTTTCGATGAGGCGATCCAGAACGGGTACTATCGCCCAGATCTCCCACATCAAAATTCTTATTTGGTGGTTGGATTTTGTGCTCTCTGTTTGTTTAAAAAATTCAGCAGTGACCACTGCAAACGGGTCCTTCCGTCCCTGTGAAAGCAGAGGAGAAAGTTAATGAAAATTACCACTTTGAAAAGTTACGGCTCTACTGTTGAGAAGTAGTTATTGCGATTGTAAGTCCCCTGAAAAAGCTGTCAGCGTTCGTAAGATCGAAACAATGGTTATCTTATCCAGCATGCGATTCAACAGACTCTGCGAAAGACTAGGGTTAAATCCCCCTCTTGAATTCTCCATTGGTGACTAACGGCTTTAATAAAGTCCGGCACCTTTTCAAAATTGTGTTAGTTTTTCCGGCTCCAATTCCATCGATGTTATCCAGTTCTGAAATAAAACTCTATGTACTGGTTATCATACCTAAAATGGCGTATGTTTGGCGTTATTCGTGGTACTTACACTTGATTGGGTTTCGGGTGATTTGATTAAAAGCTGGGAGAGAGCCGATAACTGATCGCCATCTCTTCAACCTCCTCAATGGGTTCAGTCTAGTGATTCTAATGGTATAATCGATCTCCTACCGATAAACAAATGATCACAGACAGATCTTTTAACCTTTATTTGTCCACCCGGTTCGATTGGGGTTCGGGAGAGAACTACCCCGGACTTAACGCCAAGCCAATTTCAGTACTGGGCAAATCTAGAGCTATGCACATGTCACTTTTTGCAGCTGGATGTCTAAATCCAAGTCTTGACCAAGACTTGGCAAGCCTAAGTTCAAGTCTTGGCAAGTCGAAAATAGGTCCGGAAAACCTCAAAACTAGCCAAAAAATTATCAAAATTTGGCTCATAAAACGCCAAAACTGTTCAAAACATTGTCAATTTTTTTGTGAAATTCAGGCCAAAAACTAGCTGAAACAGCTGAATACGGCTCGTAATTACCTTAAATGACCCATTGTGATCTGGGGTAGTACTATTTGGTATTATTTGCATCATTTTGGTATCAATTTCTAATACCGTGGAAAAGTGGGCAAAAATTAAACTCAAAATTGTGGCACATTGCAAAAGTTTTGCGAAAAACGCACGAATTGCCGAGTTGGAATCCGAGGTGGCGCAAATGAAGATTAAAGTTAATCAACTGGAAAGATATCAATCGAAAGATTGTCTAATTTTTCGTAATCTACCATTTAGTTCAAATGGAACCTACCTCTGAGATGTTATTGAACCTACCAAAATGTGCTGGATCTCAACATTGAACCGCGCGATTTAAAAGTGTGTCATCCACTGGGCAGAGGATCGCCATTCAATCCACCACCAGTAATAGCAAAGTTCGTCTATTTCGACCAAAAGGAGAGAATAAGGACCAGGAAGGGTTTGCTACGGAATTATAGGAATCCAAATAATGGAAAAGCGGTTTTTATTCTAGAGCGATTGAGCAAGTACGACAAATCATTGAAAGAGGAGGCTCAAGCAAAACAATTAAAAGTCACGACGAAGAATTCAGCACCACTTGTTCAGATCGAGTCAGATGGGATGAAGCGATATCTAGAACTGAACTCTATTCAAAATATTATTGAATTGCAACCCGTTGATAGTAAAATTGATCGCAAGTTCAGCTATTCAACGAATCTACAGCAAAAGCAAAGCCGAGGACGCACCACAACAGCGAGATCGATGGAATTCAATGAAATTATTTACAACACGCCTGTTCCGATGCTAACAATACAACCAAATTTTGCGCCTGGTACGCCTTTATCAACCAAACTGCCTTCCCTAAAACGTATGCGTGACAATTTTGAAAACGACGACTATACCAATATAATGGAGGAACTGAAAAGCAGGAGAGCTGATAAAGACGAATTGCTAGATTTTGTTATGGGGCTTATTAGTGATTCACCGAATGCCAAAGAGACAATTCTTGCTGATATTGAGGAACAGCCGTTTCGGAGCGAAGAGTGCTGCGATGAGTCTGGAACAAGAATTCACCCAATAGATTAAATAAAGTGACTAAAATTAGACCTGCATCAAATCACTACAGAATTTTACACTTAAATACTAGATCCATTAAAAAACATCATGAAGAATTAGAGGCACTGATATCTTGTTTTGAGTCTCCGCCTTCCGTCATATGTTTAACAGAATCTTGGCTAACAGTTAATGATGATCCGAATTTATTCAAAGTAACGAATTATAATACTTGCATGTCAATATCAAGAAGTGGTAGGGGTGGAGGTATCATGATCCAAATAAGTGATGAGGTGAACTTGATTGAAGAGCTGAATTGCGAATTAAATGAAAGTCTTTTGGTTCACTTGAAATTCGGAGAGTTATAGATTGTTCTGTTAGTGTTTTATAATCCCCCCGAACTAACAAGCAGAATTTTGTTTTTGAGCTCGATAGAACATTCGAAAACATCAATGAAAGTTTTGACAGAATAATTGTTTGCGGGGACTTCAATATCAACGTGCAAGATAAAAGTCTGATGACTTCATCATATCTATCGACTATCCAATCGAATGGTTTTCAACTATGTTGTCGTGAGCCAACTGGCATCAGCCGAAATACCTCGACTTGTTTGGATCACTTTTTCGTGAAAAATTTAAGGATTCAGAAAACTTTTGTAATGGAGGATCAAAATTATCGCGATCACTTTCCTATCGTGCTACAATTTGAAAATAATAACAAAAGTTGTTTATCGGAAATTTGTTTTCGTGACACCAGTTTTTAAAAATCGTTGAATATAATGTCTTCTTTTCTTGAAAACCTTTCTAAATCACTAACTACGATAAGATACCAGGAAACGGAAAGTATAAATTGTGCATTTGACAAATTTGAAAATACTTTTAAAGAAGTATTAGCAATGTTTGCACCTTATCGGAGGTCAAGCGGCAATACAATTAGAAAACCTAATTGGTTTGATAAAAATTTGAAAAATTTGATTTGCAAAAAAAACCAATCACACAAGTCATGGAAGATGGACCGTCAGAACAACACAAAAGTAGAAAAATTTAAAGCGCTTCGTATTAAAGTAGAGAAAACAATCAAAGCCAAAAAAAAATTTTACTATGAGCAAAAGTTCTCAAAATGCATCGGAGACTCAAAACAAGTTTATAATCTTTTAAATGAGCTTAAGGGCGTTACTGTTAAAAATTCCAAAGTTCCTTGCTTAATAACAGATGGTAGAAGAATTGATGATAATCTAGATGTTGCAAACGAGCTCAACACTTTTTTTGTAGGTATAGGACAAAAAACAAAGGAGGGCATCCCAAATGAGGCTTTTGTTAGACCGCAGGTCAATAACTTGCAGAGTATGTGGCTTTATGAAACAAATTGCATTGAAATCCCGCAAATAATTGAAGATCTCAAAGAGAAACCATCTGCGGGAATTGATGATATTAGTATGATTTTAATTAAGAAAACACGTTCTTTAACTTGCAAGCATCTTGTCCATCTCGTAAATAAATCTTTTAAAGACCGTAAATTTCCAAGTATTCTAAAACAAGCTTAAATTGTGCCTCTGCATAAGGCAGGGGCCAAAAACGAGATAATTAACTACAGACCAGTTTCGCTACTCATTGTGTGGAGTAAAGTTTTCGAACGCGTAATGTACAATCGAAATTATACTTACTTTGAAACTTTCAATTTGTTCCATCCTAATCGGTTTGTTTTTCGAAAAAAACATAGCACTATTGATTCCATTGCAAAATTAACGGAAACACTTCGTGAGAGCCGGAATTTTCAGGTAGCCACATTCTTTATTGACTTGAGTAAAGCTTTTGACACGATTGACCACCAAATTTTATTACAAAAGCTTGAACTTTATGGTATAAGAGGAGTTTGCCTAAGATGGATTAGTGATTATTTATCGGGAAGACAGCAATGTCTTTCAGTCAACAATTGCAACTCCAGCTGGTTGAAGTTAAACTGTGGTGTTCCACAGGGCTCGATTCTTGGCCCACTACTTTTTTTGATATACATAAATGACCTTTCAGACGTGTGCCAAGTCTTCAGAACTTTTCTCTTCGCAGATGATACCAACTTAACGGCAAACAATAGTGATTTTTAATCAATACAAAAGGATCTGGTCAACGTAGAGAGATGGCTCAACGCCAACAAGCTTTCTCTTAATCCTGAAAAAAGTTGTCAAATGAATATTAAAATAGGAAACAGTGCCTCCAATGTCAATAGGTTTTCTGTATTTAAATTAAACTCTGTTAATATACCTGAGTCAGAAAGCTGCAAGTATCTTGGAGTGCGTTTGGATAAAAAAATGAAATTCATAGAGCACATTGAGGAAGTGAAGAAAAAGTTAGTAATGCAGTGCGGAATAGTGTCAAAATTAAGGCATTATGTTCCAAAAAGTGTCTGACTCCAGTTTTATTCATCAAGTATCAAACCAATCATTCAATATGATGTGCTGATATATGGATTTGTAAGCTTTACCGCCCTTCAACCTTTAGTTCTATTGCAAAAAAATTCTCAGGATCATTTTGTTCCGGAAATACACAGAAAATGTAACTCAATTTTTTTGAGAAATACCAGGTTTTAACTGCTCACGATTTGCATATTTACGAACTTCTTAAGTTTGTAATGAAATCAATAAATAAAATGCACACGGACACATATCTTAATGAGTTATTTTCTTTTGAATCCCGGTGAAGCAATCCAACAAGAAGATCTTTGAAATGGTTGTTGAAAAAACCAAAGTGTAAACGAATGTTTGAAAGGAATTCACTGAGATACAGAGGTGCGAAAATACTTAATCTTTTTATCGAAAACAATGTGTTACCACTAAATTTTAATGAGCTTTCTAGATGTTCGTTTGTCAGTCTGGTGCACAAAATCAGAGACAGCTACTTTTTATCGAATAATGAATTAACAAAAACTTTTCGTAATTACTACTTAATTTAATCCTACCGAGAATTTTTTTTCTTTTTCAATTTATTAAAAATTAACATCACAAAATGATACAAATCGCTGTCGCCGGGGTTTTCTAAAGGGGTAAAAAGTTATGTCAAAAATTGAAAATTCTTTCAACTAAACTGAGAATTTCATCTAATATCTTTCAATAGAGAAATTTTTTTCGTTTGAATAGACATATCCAATTGTAAAAAGAATTAAGGGCAGTGCTCAGTGATCCGGTCGGATCCGTAAACTGTCCTCTCTGAGTGTACAATGGTTTTATTTGTAATGCAAATGTAACATGACGCTTTCTGATCTTAAACTATAGAAGTAGGAATTTTGGTTATGTGTTATATTTTGATGTTTTGATGTTTTTTTATACTCAGAGGAATTAACTCTCTCTCTCTCTCTCTTTCAACTCTTGGCCAGACTTGACAGACTTGTAATTAGACCTGACCAGTACTGATATTGACTTGGAGTTCGGTTCCGGACATCCCATGTAAGCCTTATGGGTTTTGGTTTCCCAGATAAAGCATTCCTAATTCTTTAAGTGACTGATTTTGGCTATTTTTTGATGACAAAAGTTCATAAAAATTCTTTCTAGCTCGTAATAAATTACGGTGATCATCTTTGAACAGCTCTCAAAAGGTGCCCAAACATGCAAAATCCCTCCCAGCATCCTTTTGGTACGCCGCTAATTAATTACTGAATTGTAGTACTGAAAACGAGTTCATTAAGAAGTTCCTTAAGGACCTTCATAATAAATTCGTTTTCAGTACAAAACTAAATTTAAAGTTCATCTTCATTACCAGATTCATCATCATTGTAATTTCTATTCTGCAGAGGAAGCAATGTGAAAAACAAAAACGAGATACATGGCGTCGGTTATCTGCATTCAGATGACGCCATATATCTCGGCTTTGTTTTTCAGATTGCTTCCTCTACAGAATAGAAATACACATTGATGATGACACTGGTGATAAAAATTAAACTTTAATTTTTTTAGTACTTATCTCTTTACGTATCTTAGCTTCTCTAAACTCGTTTGACTCATTTTCCCTGTTATTTTGTCCACCACGGCAGCGAATCTGCACAGGTATAAGTGCAGACCCATGAAGAAGACTTTAAACGTCCCTTGGTGGGATATTGACTATAATTGCACGGCCGAGGTCCCTAGTTAAAAAGTCAACCTTGATTCTTTTTATGGGTCGAACTAAAGTCTATGAACGAATTTAAGTCCAGGTAGGGTCTATTCATGGATACAGTTAGAGTCTTTTCATAGCCAAAAATTGAGTTAGGGTCTTTTCATAGGTCCAACTTAGTCTTTTTCAAGACCAATTGAAGTCGAGCAAGGCCTTTTCCATAGTTTTTTATATATCTTTCATCGTACTGCATCCTAGTCTGAGGCTGAAAACTCTCAAGAGATTGCAAAATTTGATCATGCACATATTCGAGGCATTGACAAAAACGATTTAAAAAACTCCAAAAAATAATATCAATGCATCACGCGAAAGATCTTGACCACTCCGATCTTTGTTTTTCTAAGGATATTTTTTTTTCAAAACTTTGTATTTTTTCTGTTTTGATTTTTTTCTTGATTTCTTTTGTATTGATTTTTTCTCGATTTGCGCTTCTTGAATTTCGTTTCATCTTGCTCAGATTTTGTTAAAATGATAGTCTTCTCCTGTCTTCGGCTATAACAGAAATATACTAAACAACAGACACATGTATCAAACACACACTCACAAACTCGCAAACACACACACAAGCATGCACGCGCACATACTCTCATGCACATATCAACGTGCACTTCACACACAAGAATCTCAAGCACACACACTCACCCATACACATAGACACCAACACACACACGAACACACACACACACACATGCACCACACACATACAAACACACGCACAAGGACACACACTTTCACAAACACACTAATACACGCCCACGCACACATACGCGAGCAATCACAAACACACGCACAATCAAACTCAACCATGTAAACACTTACACGCGCACACCGTAGTACCGGAAAATTGAAAAAAAAATTAATTTCAAAATAACCTTGAATTATTCCCGAGAAAAAAAGCGAATATGAGTTGAAATCACTATGAAGATAATGAAGCCGGTTATTTTCAATCCGTTCAGAATCATAATCTAAAAATTTTTTGATTCTGATAAAAACCAAATTATTGGAACAACGTGAAATCTATGGAGCTATAAAGTTCATACGGAACAAAATCAAACGCCTAATTCGTTGAAGTATTACATGACGTCTGAAAGATAAACCCACTAAAAGCATTTTACTTTATAATACAACTGTTTTCGGTAATACTCGGATTTAACTAACCAAACCAAACATAGATTAGCAGCTAAGTTAAAACATTATCATTCAAAATTGTAGGTTTGTTCGGCATCACGCGTTGATTACCAAGTTTTTTTATGAAATAGTATATATATATATATATATATATCTATATATATATATATATATATATATATATATATATATATATATATATATATATATATTTACATATAAATATATAAACCGCACAAAATTTGCACTTGTTTTGAGGCCATTTATAGAGTGCAACTTGTGTTGCCTTGGCACCGAATAAAGACTGATGAGTTAACAAATGTCGTTCAAATTTGGTGATATGTAGTATTCCTCTTGAAATCTGTTTGTTCAGGTAACTAGAATTCCTATATTTTCTCTAGGATTTTGGCTGCTATTTGATTCAATAACACCTCTACCCAACCTCTTACGGATGAAAACAAGTATTATTTTTAAAAATACCTAAGACCTTTAGTTGCTTGTATAAATTTTTGCTGGCCTAAAATTAACCAGAAACTCTTAATTAATTTTCGGATTCTTAATTAATTTTTTGGTAGTTTTATAGCAGAACACTGTACGGTTATATAAAATTTAGTGACATCACTTCACTTAATTGTAGTACAGACTAATACCTTAAGTACACTATTTTTTTAAGAGTTAGCATAGTTGGGTGACTATAAGTAATAACGATCAACCAATTAAAAAGTAGATTAAGTAAATGAAAGGAATCCCGAGGACAGCAGAGACAAGTGCTGTCTGCTTCCTCAAAGACAGGTAAACTCTCAGAGTATTAACCGACCGAACTCTGTTCAGGAGTCGATTTACAGTACGCACTAAAAAATATGGTTGCTTCTTTAAAGAAATCTGGACTTACGTTCTAAATCAAGTGGGTTAATACTCGAGTGATTGGTTTGTGGAGTGAATATTGACGAGGTCTGCCATCTAATTTTTTGGTATGCTCGTTCATCAAGTATTTTGTAGTAGAGTTGAATGCTTGGTATAGTTCGGCAATGTATACTCAGGCTCTCATTATTTAGTAACAAAATTTTACAAATAGAGAATATCTATTGAAGTAGAGAGGCAGTATGTCATGTGTTTGTGTGAACTTTTTCCATTTAATTTATTAACGTTTAATAGTATCGTCTCAACCAGTTCAAATAGGGATTGAACAGTGGGCCTGGTATAACTCTTTCTTCCATTTAAGAGCAATAAGGTTGTGAAGTTGTAACCCCTCCTTGTAATATGTTCCTTCAAGGAGTTTTTTTTTATGAAAACCAAGGAAATTGTTATTAGGATAAGGCCTCCATCCTCAATATTCAGTTTTTTGGACCCTAGAGAAGTTTGTTCTCATTGAAAGCCTTGAAGTTTAAACAAAAAGTCGAAGAGTGTTTTTTTTTTTGGAAAACTGATGAAATAGATCTTTAGATTACTTTCGCAATGGTAAAATTCTTCCTTCTTGTTTCCTATTCAGATGTTGTTTTAAAGTGCATTTCTTTTACGCAAAAGGAACAATGCCCCGCGTAATCACCCAAGGAACATCAAATTCACGCAAAACATCAGCAGCAACAATAATGCCAAATTGCGAGCAGTCAACCAAACAACCAACAACAATTTGTTGTGATACCACCTCTTTTTTCGCCGGTCCGATACCTCAGCCGAGACTGTTTGAAAGATGGATTGGGTATTTCATGTGTAGATCAGATACCAACATTTGGGATGATAAGACAACGCGAAGTCGTTCCCACTTTCTCGAGCAGTTATGCATTAAAAAAGTAAAAACTTTATTTATCCAAAAGACAATATCAAGAGGTAACATTATAAATGGTAGTGTAATATAATATTAATATTATAGATAAAAATACAGGTGGATCAACATAAAAGTATTAATTGATCTTGTAATGCCCTAGAGAAGGATCAAAGAAAACGCACATCACGCCAAGAAACAACTGCTTTTGCCACCTGGTACTTTTCGCAAAAATCTTTTAAAAAATTCTTTCTGACATGTTTTTTTTGCATGAAGTAGGGGAATTTTTTTCATCACAAAAATTTTTGAACGTCGAGTTATATAAGGGAACAGTTGTACTAAAAAAACAGTTCTGCATGTATTCAGTTTTTGGTATCAGTTTGCAGAAGTGGCTGTTTGTTCGTTTGTTTCTAGTTACTTCGAAGGTTGGGTACTTAATATTCCGAAAAGCTGATAAATGACCGCTAAATTTTTTCCAAATATGGATGGTCCTTTTATTTTTAAAAAATTCAGTTGCTGGCAAAATTTCAAATTTTAATTTTAAATCTATCGATGATTCAATTTTTTTTTTTTGCGATAGGTAATGATCTTTAAAGCCCAATTAATTTGTTTATCAAGTGAAAGTATCAGTTTTTGACTCATTCCTGATAGAAATACTGACTGAAAAATAATGTAGATGGCTAAAAACTAGTGATTGTAGAAGAAGTAGGCGAGTCTGAATGTGGAACGGTTTTTGAATTGCGGCAATAGTTTTAATTCCGCATGCCAGCGTTAAGGTTCAGTGAAAGTATTATGAAGTATCGATCAGCTAATTTGCAAGATTCTCAGAGATTTTGTAAGCATTGCTCCAAATCCTTATGTTCTGTGAAAAGTAGAATGTCATCTGCGTACTGAACAATTTTACAGTTACTTGCTATGTTTTTCGGCAGGTGATTTTTGTAAAGATTAAATAGAACTGAGCCCAATACTGTACCTTGAGGCACACCTTGATAAAGTTTTATCTAATCAGATTTGACGTTGTCAACAATGGTTTGCTGCCTACGATCTGCTTTGAAATCAATCAGTAATTCAACAGCATTTTTACTGAAATTCATGGAAATCTACTTTTCTTTCAAAATGTTATGCTTGATGGAATCAAAAGCTTTGATATATCAAGAAGAGCAGCTGTGTTAATTTTGTTATTGTCAACAGCCAGTCGAAACAATTCGGTGCAATACAGAAGAGCATCAATTGTTGAATAGTTGTTCTAAAACGGAATTGAGTTTCTGAATAGCTGCGTTCGTTATGCGAAAACTCAACGCTTTGTTTTTGCAGCAGGATCTCAACAATTTTAGACAGAGAAGATGTCAATGAGATCGGCCTATAATTTTCAGGGTTATCAGGATGATCTTTTTTGAACAGAGGAGTAACATATGCGGTTTTAAGGTTGTTGGGGAACTTTTTTTTACTGATGAAACTGTTAATGACGTCCGTCAAGTGTCCTACAATTATAACACAACCATCTTTTTAACTCGAATTCTGTAATGAATCGGAACTGAAACTGATTTTGTGCGCGTGCTAGATGCAAGCTATTGAACGAACTTTTAAAATTTGCTGCTGTTACCGTGTTTGAAGAGTATCATTAGAAAAGTTCGCGTTCAATTGGATTTCACTCAGTAAGATGCTTAATTTACAATCAAATGATATCTTCTGGCAGACGCCACAACGTTGAGATTAATTTATAGAAGCCCGTTCACGATCATCGTCCTATAATTTCAGTAGAACATCGATTCGAATAATCAAGCGCTGCTCTGCTTTTTGCTTGTAAGAAAGAAAAAGCAAACACAAATACTGATCTACAGGAAAGTTGCTCTAAAATCTTTTATATACTAGTTACGAACGGTCAATCAAAAGACGATGAACATTTGGCCCTTCGAAACACACTGGTAGAAAACCGACTCTGCTAAGCACTTTTGTACCACGTCAAAGATTTCATATTTCATCTTATTATGTGAAAACATAATTAACCACTATTTAGATAAAGAAACAGTGACCCCTTAACCCATTTGCCAGACGAAGCATTGCAATCAGGCTAGAGAAGCAAAATTGCGCTTAAAAGGGGCATAACTCGCAACGCAAATGAGAGGGAACAACAAGACACCGACAGCGAGTTGCAATTTTTCAGAACAGCAATCGTTTGCAGCCCGATTCCGCTTTCAGGGAAAGCAATCCCATTAAAGCTGACAAAAAATAAAGGACAAAACGATCCAAAAAAGTTTATATTTGGGTTTTGCAGCAAGACTCACCATTTTTAAATCAAGCGCAAAGATTTCACAAATTAAAGAACCGGGAAAAGTGACAGCCACTATCTGCAACAGCTCTTTGACAGAATTCGGCACGAGACACGAACAACACACTATACTCGAAATCTATGCGGATACACAAGGCCCCAAATTTAGTTTAAAAAACTACAAAGAGAAGATGCACGTGTAAGGGAATTTTAAGGTAAACAGAAGGGTGACGAAAAACGTTTAAATCATAATAAGCGAGACCCGGCTAACGGAATATCGTCGAGCTGATCATACATATGCCGCGCAATGCGAAATCGGATGCCGAAAATGCCTAACTTCTCCGCCCTGCAAATGACAGCATCGAAACCTGAAGTACCGTCGGATCCGCAAATAACAACAATTCTGGCTTCTGGAGACGCACCTTAATTTGTCCTTCAATAAAGGGACCCATTGATAATGGCTTGAACATAAAAATAATAAATTGTTTCGAGAGTATTGATTAGAAAAAAAAGAAACTTACCCTTTTACATTTAGAAGTTAATATCGAAAATCATTAAAGCATTAAATACTCCAGGAGAACACTTTTAGGCCAAGGTTGGCCTGTTTTCAAGTGTCTCTAGTGAAAGAGATTGTAAACAATCAAAGATTATATTATGTAAAGATTATGAAATTTTACTAGCTACATTAAAAAAACGGTTGGAAGCTTCGAGTTTAGTACTCGGTTTGTTCTTACAGTTTAAACCAAGATAGCAACTCACCGTTGTCAATAATATATAAGTCCAAAAACTTGTGACAAAAGTCCTTTACTTATCGATTTAAGATATCTAAAATAAATTTGTCAAAATTTAAAAAAATTCAGCAAGCAATTAATCATTTTACGAATTTTTGGTTGCAGTGACAAGTTGTCGAACCTGTTCTTAAATAAACACAATTTGCGAGAACTGTTTCGCGTATTTGCTATTTTGAGAAGCTCTTCCCTTGAGATACAGTTTTTTAAAACTGGGATTTCACATTCTTTTCGTATTATTTTTATTGCCATTTTGAGTATTTCATACAGGGAGCTCTGATACATTATAGAGTAGCAGCTCTTTCCGCTTACTTGTTATGGAGTCAAACTTTTTTTGTTTGTTTTGATTCTTGCTTTTCTTTTCACTATTTGATTCAGGGGTTTGAGAACCTGATTGCTTGTGTTAGCGTAAACTCAGACTCCGTATTGAATTACTGGTTGCACATATGTTCGATATAGACTTGAACTATCTGATTTGTTCGTTCAATTTTTAGCATGTTCTTGAAAACTTAATTTATGGTCTGACTGAATCCCAAAATACTTGAAAGTTTCAACATTTTGGATTGTTTTACTGTTAATATACACCCTTTCAGACTTCTTTTGCACTCTTTTCGAAAAATCGACGCACTTTGTCTTCTCAACGTTTAAAGTCAGTTGATTTCAATGCAACCAGGAGGCTGTTTTTGAAGAAATAAATTGATTTTAGTTTCATTTGTTTTGGGTTTACTTTTTGTATAAACTACAGTGTCATCTGCATAGAGGATTGATTTTTTCTCAGTTGTTTCGAGCGTCAGGTCTTTTACGTATATAACAAAAAGCAAAGGACCCATTATTGAGCCTTGTGGGAAACCAATTTCTATGCTCCTCATGGATGACTTTTTCGAGCCTATTTCAGTGTATTGAAGTCTTCTGCTCAAATAGGACTTCAGAACTTTCAAAACATCTCTTATACCATAACTGGAGCACTTTGCTAGTAAGATTTGGTGGTCCACGGTGTCAAAGGTTTTTTTGATGTCCAAGAAATTACTGATCGTATTCTGTTTGTTATTTAGGCAATTTAATCTAACATTTTCGCAGAGTTACACCAGTGCATCAATTGTGCTGCGGTTTTGTCTAAAGCCAAGTTGAATTTCTTTTAACACTTTCTCTTTATTAAGGCAAACAATAATTCTGTTTTAGATAATTTTTCTAAAAAATTTTCTTACCAACGGTAGCAGTGATATCGGACGATAATTTGATGGATCACTTTCGTCCCCTTCCTTGAATATTGGGATGACTTTTGCAATTTTCAGGCAATCAGGAAACAATCCAAAATTTAGACAAGAGTTGAAGACTTCGCAGAGAAAAGGAGAAATTGATGGCGCAAGCAACCGTATGCCATAGTTATTCAAATTGAAAGCATCTACACTGCATTTGTTTTTCATATCACTCAAAATTTTGCTTATGTCCGTTTTTACTGTTTTTTGGAGAATTGCGTGTTGACAATTTTCTTTTTCTAGGTCTCATTGCGTTTAGCACTAAACTTTTCTGTAAGGTTTTTCACTATGTCTGCAAAGAAAATATTAATCGATCCCAGTTTTGACTCTTCTTCCTTGAGCTCTAGGGTTTTGGATTCACCCATTATTTCTTTTACGGCATCAAAAAAATTTCTAGTGTTTTGACCAGATTTTTTATTTTTTTTTGTTTGATAGTTTTGTCTCACCTTTTTCCTGACTATTTTCTTTACTACTTCGGATTGATTTTCATATTTCTCTTTGGCTGATGAAGATCTTTCTTTTAAATACAATTGCCTTAGGTGATGTTTTTTGGTAGCAGCATTTTTTTTACTTCGTTGTCGATCCAGTTTTTCTTGTTTCTAACAGATGGTTTTTTTTCCGGAATTTTTTTGTTCAGTTCAATGTTTTAAAAGACTCGGAAATTAATCAATGACTCATTGCAATTGATGGAATTTTTATTTTTTCTTGAGCAGAATCTTGCTGTAAGACAAAATTGTTGCTCTTATTTCACTGAGAGTATCTGTGTTCTGTAATTTTGACCATACTCGTGTCTTATTACATTTTTTGTTGGAAAATTTGGTATTCTCAGGAAATAGGAATTTAATGGTATAGTGATCGCTTACAGCTGTTTTCAGCACTTTCTGAGAGGATTTGAAATTCGTCAACTTGTCGATGTAGTGGATGAACGAGAAGAAGCACAGATTATTTTAGAAATTACGAAGGTTCCTTTGACTCTCCGAATTCCGAACAACAAAAGAAAACGGTCGACAAGCCGCAATGTTGAAAATCTTTAACCGTTATCAACCCCATCAGGCAGATTTTGCACGATAATTGAAGTGAATCAGGATACAGTAACCCATATTCCGACACAAACTAACATTTCGTTGATCGCAGGCTCCGTATCTCTTTCTGACCCGCAAATGAGATACCTTCGCAATTTTCGTCATTCGACATCCACAGACATACTATCCGCGCCATTTATGAATATGAAGTGAACATGGATGATTGCTAAAAATTCATAGCTAAAACTGCAAGACGTTAAATTGATACTTATCCCTAGCTCTTCTTAACCAGTAAAAATATTGTTGGTATTAGTTCATCGTGGAACAAGTTGTAGTATCTGTAAATATTCTAATATTAAATTTTCAAATCTGTTCAGATTTGTTTCGTAAAAACTCTGATGCATGCTATACACGAGTCATTATCAATTGCTGTAGTAAATCTTTTTTTTGGTATCGTTTTTAGTTCATGTTTTTTAACCCCTAATTTGTTGCTACATTCTGTTTCAGTTGTCATTTCTTATCTCTCATTTTGTTTTTGCATCTCTCAATCAGTTGCTCAATTTAAGACCTTTATCCCGCTCTGCGTTTTCACCAGGAAATTCTGGTGAAATTAAATTTCAATTCAGTAGCAGTTCTGCATTCGCGGAGCTGGCTTACAAAATTTAAGTTGTGATTTCGCACCAATGCAATACAGTGCAAATATACACACGTATGACAGGGCAATGTGGAAAAAAAACAGTTGTTTTCAACTTATCTTTTAAACTTTGTGAAAAATGTTTTACTTTAGAAACAATGCTTCAACCTGCATGTAAACAGGCCTTGACTTCGTTTTTCCATACAAAAAACAATGATAGAAATTTCATTTACAATTAGTAAAATTTTATGCAACTTAGTATCAATTTATGTTAGGTTGGTCTTTTTCAAATTCACAGTCTGCGGAACCCTTTGGATCGGTGTCATTTAAGAAGAAGGATTGGTAGTTCTCCGGCAAAATAAACTACCCCGTTGTTGTCAACTTTTGTTTTCATTTGTGAGGAAATTGTTGATTTTTAGCAAGATTGGTTGAAACTCTTAGTTTTTAATTAAATGTTCGAAGGTTATAAGTAGGAGCTGTCTGCCGTTGTATAATTAAAAAACATAACAGGACAAATCCTGACGTGCAATTCAAAGAATTTTCATTGACTGAACAAAAAACTGGACCTAGAATGGACTATGGTTCAATTGGGAAAACCGTTTCAAGAAAAAACCAGATCAAAAAATAAAACAAACGGAAAATCTGTGTCAAAATGCCGCATAAGAACAAAAAACCACTAACGAGAAATGAAGATTTGGTTCAAACACAAAACCAGGCCTTGAATAAACTATGAATGGATTGGAAATGCCATTTAGAAAAAACCGAGCTAAAAAATCGAAAAACAGTAAAAATCTAAGTGAAATTGCCGCATTTGAACAAAAAAGCGCTAGCGAGAAGACCGATTTTTGTTCAAACACCTTTTTCTCACTCTACTTTTAAATGAGAGCAAAAAAGTTTCAATTAGCAAAACCACTCGCTTTTTCGCTCCCCTTCTTGTTGCGGCGTGACCCAAATCACTACTCCAATTTGACTTCAAAAGTCATGAAATTTTGTGAACAGATCTTTAAAAAGCATTGCAGGACAAGTCCTGACAAACAATACAAAGAATTTTTCCTGACTAAACAAAAAACTAGACTTAGCACCAACTATGAGTGAATTGGGAAAACCATTTCTTAGTAAAATCGGAGCAGAGAAATAAAAAAAAAGAAAATCAATGTCAAAATGCCGCAAGCGAACAAAAAACCACTAGCGAGAAATGGAAATTTGGTTCAAACAAAAAATCAGGCCTAGATTGAACTATGAATGGATTGGGAAAACTATTTAGAAATAAAATCCGATCCCAAAAATTGAAAAACAAAAAATCGGAGTGAAATTGCCGCATGTGAACAAAAAAACACTAGCGAGAAAGCCAATTTTTGTTCAAACACGGTGTTCTCAATCTTCTTTAAAATGAGAGCGAAAAAATTTCACGCCACAAAACCACTCGCTCATAATTCGCTCCAATTCCTGGTTCGACGTGACCAAAATCACTACTCCAATTTGATTTCGAAAGTCATAAAAATGTGTGAACAGGTCTTGAAAAAACATAGCCGGAAAAATTCCGGAAACGAATCGAAGTAGAAGTCCACTTCAACACTATTCAACTACTAACCAGACAAAACGTGCCTCCACTGATTGAGGATTATCTTGAAACGAAACCATAAAACAAAAAAGTAAAAACAAGAAAATCAATTCTGTTAAAATATGATAAAACATCTGGTCGATTTTTGCCATAAATTGAGACCCCAAAATAACTGTTTCTGCCAAAATGCCTTAATCAAAACAACTAATACCTACTAAAAACCACTTATGGGAAGTTTTTGAAATACTGGAAGCCAAATTATGAAAAAATAAGCTCTTACAAACAACTTGGACTAAAAAACAGGAAAAAGTTAATAAGTTTGTTATATTTAAAATTCCAAAAGCAGATAAATCCAAAGAACGAATCCTTTTGGCCAATAGGGTATCCAGATGCTCGCAAAACGATAAGCAAGTCATAATAGGCAAAAAAAATTGTCTAAAATCAAAAAAAAAAACTACAAAAAAAATGGGAAAAATAGTTTGAATTTTTGCCCTTTTGTCATATTTCTCAACAAAAAAATGTTTCATATCCACAAAACTGTAACCACTTGTTATCGAAAAGATGCTCAAGTAATAGGCGTCTTTTCAATACCCATTTGAGGCTGTAAAACAAATCAGGCGTCAAAAAATCGCAAAAATTAATCCAAAAATCAGCAAAATACATGAAAAATATCTTAATTAACATAAAAATCATACTAATTTCCAGACACCTTCAAACTACGGCCACAAACAGCCTAAAATTAAAATAAAACCATAATCAAAACCTCTGAACCAAAAAAGTTAAAAACTGCTTTGAAATGCCGCGCGTGAACAAAAAATTTCGATCGCTTACAGAATTTTTCACACATCAATTTCTCGCCTTCTAGAAAACAGCGATTTGAACAAAAAATCACTCTCTTTTTGCACCACTCTTCGAATTGTTTAGCAAAAAATTCACTCCAAACACGTGTTTGATTTCCTGCTTCAAATTTCATTCCAAAAAATTGATTAAAAAAAGGACTTCTCCAATACTCCTCTTCGAGTCGTAGAAAGACAGTGCCCCAATCCACTTCAAATTCTATGAATTTTAAAAATGATGAGGTTTTGAATATATTTGAAATATTTGGATGCAGTTTTCTAGCAATTGAGGTATGACGCGTTTTTCCAATTTCCCAGTTATCGGTTAACGAAGATGCTATAGTTGCTGCCCCATCAGTATTCTTGTTGCTAAAGCAATTGCGTGTAAGCGTAAATGAATGGAGGTTATTAATTGTGCGTGTGCACAGATTGTTCCAACTGGGATATAGCTTAATGGTTACGACCTAGGCCCCTTAACCTAGAGGTTGCAGTTCACACCCCGGTGGGAGCTAATCTTTTTTTTATATAAATAGAATCCAGAGGTCAAATTAATTGATTTTTTAACTATTCCGACCTTGAAAAGAGCCTTAATTACTTTTGGCTGGCAACCTTGCTAGTTGTCTGATGCAGTAAATCTTACGTACCTTTTTCTTTTATGAGTCTTATCGCCTTATAGCAGTTTTGAGTCTTTTACGTTGTAAAAATATTGGATTTCCTGTACCGAAACTGGATTTTTGCTTGCTTTATCGACTTTTTTCCGGTACATTGTTGATCTCAAGTCTTGAATTCTTATTGGTTGTTTTTGTTGAGACTTTGATTAGCTTTAATTTTTTTTCAAACTTAAGGCAACGAGAACGGACATTCTGCCCCACCGAGAGAAAAAACCAGGGGGCACAACTGAACTGGACTGAATTGCCTTTTGGGGATACGCGGTTGCTAAACCCAGAAGTGTGGCAAAAACAAGTAAAAACTCAGAAAAACTTGTTTCAAACCAAAAATTATCAAACCTACTCCTAGCTGTTAAATTGATATTGGCCGAGCGTAATGAAGGGTTAGGAATATTAAAAAACTAGCTCTCGTCAGAATGTGAGACATTTTTTTTGAAATTTTGAAGACTGATTTTTGAAATATCGGAAATTTGTTCAATTTTTTTGAGAAATATGTCGATTATTGATTTATGTTTAGGGCAACCTTTACAAAACATACATCCGGTAGATTTAAGGGATTTGGTTTGATTGTGATAAAATCATGGACTTTGAAAATTTAACAAAAAAAGTTCTCAAATTTTTTGTAAAACATTAATATTTGCATTTTTTTACTTGGAATTGAAAAAATACGGTAAAATGAGCACATGGTATTCATTTTGGGCGCAAGTTCATTGTTCCATGCGATAAATAGTACCTCGAAAAACATCTAATTCCGGTATAGAAGCAGAGTATTTGCGATTCCGGGATTAAGTTTAAACCCATTCGCTGTAAATTATAAAAAACGGTACAGTATCAGTTGGATAACGTTTTATGGGACAAAACTGATGTGATAATTTGGCACGACGCTCTAATTATTTCGTTGACTTCTCACAGAAGAAATAATTTTCGAGCACTCTCGTTTTCCGAACTTTCTAATATGCTCCGACGCTATCGAAACCGTTTGAAAGCTGTAGTTTATTGCCAGCAAACGGAGCACCAAATATATTTGGTCTTCTTAAGCAAACAGACGTTGTGATTAGCCATGTATTTCGTGACCTAGTGTCCAAGCTAAAACATAAGGATCCACATTTAGTAAAAGAGTACTATCAATTGCAACAGAAACATCATCTGAAACTTAAGACGTTAACTTTTTTAAGGCATCAAAAATCACTTTGTAGTTTGCTTAAGAAAAGGCGCCATAGCAAATTGAGTAAACAACGCCGTAGAACCAAAAAGAATAAGAAACTTGCCGGTGAAACCGCATTAGATTCGAGTTCCCTGTGAGTCCTATTTCTCTCGGCTCCGCGACCTCAGTTTTACTACCAGCGATTATAGAGCTTCTTTGTTATAGGACTCAGTCGTTACGTCGCGTCCGGCTTTCGCTGCGTGTTTTTTGTCCCAGCGTCTATTGATTGACACCGCTTGCTGGTTTAAAAGTTGGCGATTGTCGCAGCCCCTCTCCTGCATTTTCCCATTCTTCGTCTCGATCGCTACGTAAACGCCGCCCAAATTTTCCGGTCCTCTTGATGTTCGCATATTACCTCTAGTCCTATTACGCTCTGGGGTTTATGATCTCTGAGTCTCAATTACTTATGGTTTTTTTGTCCGCAGTTTAAACTACAGTGGTTATGGAAGCTTTTGTTGTTGAGGCTCAGTCATTCATCCCGGTAAAATCTCTGTTCGTTTCCCTGGTTTAACTTCACTTCCTATCTCCTCTGTTGGCTGATTTGTCCAATGATTGATCATTTTACCTTTAAATTATTCTACTCTCTGAGTCTGTAGTGCATTTAAACCACTTTTACATAATTTCCTTTATATTTCATCGGTTGTAGTATTTTTTCACTCATTATTTCAAATCCGTTTACTGGTAAAGTTCCCAAGATATATGACGCAAGGGCCAAGGCTGGAAAAGAGTTGTGCAATTTTTACGAAAACAATCTCGCGCTATCCAGAAAAAAGCGAGGTGTGTGTGGAAGTGGGCGGATTGGTTAAGAAATTTAAAGATCTCCCAGCAATTTGTATAGCAAAAATTGATAGCTTGATATGCCTTGCATCTAAGACTGAACAAGCAGAGAAATTTCAGTCTGAACTAGAAAAGGAATGGCTGGCAGTTCTGGATAATAGACACGGTGATTATGTGGAAAAATCGGGGGACTACATAGACTCTGTTCTCGACAACAAGAGTCCCACAAAAAAATTCCCAAAAAAACCCAAAACTCCGTGTCTGGTAGAACCTCTTCGAAGTTTTCAATAGCGCGTAGGAAAGACTTTGTATTAGCAAGAATTAGGCGCAATGAAATTGAAGAAGAATTTAAAACTGCTGCTCGAATTGCTGAAAAGAATATGAACTCGAGATGGCAGAGAGAGAACGTAAAGAGAACGAGTTAGATTTGTTTTCCAAAAAGCATCAAATAGACCTCGAGAAATTGCTCGAGGAAAACCGAAAACGTCCTATTGAAGCGAAAAAGTTAAATTAATGGACGATGAATCCTTTTTTTTTAGAGAAACCACTAATCGTTTGTCAAAAAGTGGCAGTATATACTCAACCAGGAGCAAAAATGGCGTTAAAGACTTGGTTTAGACAGTTTGCAGTAAAAAACCGCCATCTTGACATGCAAACAGAATCAATCCAGTTCCCATTTTGATCATGCCATTTCCTCTGCGGCAGCAGCTGCGCAGGAAAATGATTTGCTTGTTCCAAAACAGGTTAATTTTTTCGAGAATCAAGTTTATCAGAACCAGCGGCCGAAAGTACGCAATAAGATCACAATCAACAACATTCATCAGAAATTATTCTTCATGCGTCAGATTTGACTGGAAACGGCGATTGTTTCCAGCAAAACAATCAAGTCAATGAAGCTCCCGAACTCAACTATCCCATCTTTTGCCAAGCCAATTAGAAAGAAATTTGCCGACAGCAGCGGGAAGCCCGCACCACCACCGGGAAATAAAAATGCCACTCTGTCACTATAGGCCCAACTTGAATACCTAGACGCTCGCTAATACTCCATTTAATGCGTACCCAATTACTTTCCTGATCGTTTCTCAGAGTCCCACTCTTAGTTTCAATGCAAGCGTTACAGCTTCAGTAAACACCGTAGGTGGTACAAGGTACTACCATATCCAATTTCTAGTGCCATTCTAGATAACCTGGTGCCGCACTTATGCTGCCGGTATGTCCGACTGTTTCGTCTTCGCTCCCGTACTATCGTAATCCCCCACACCTGCAACATCCTTGATTGCCATAGACTTCAGCATTTCAACAAGTTACGAATGTTACGGCCAATTTAGAAGTGCGACTGATTTGCAGACATTGACTGATGACGTAAAGCGAACTTATCTAAAAACATTGGTAGTAGGGAAAGTAAAAGCTGCAATAGCGGAATTTGCCTATTGTAGGTCAATGTAGAGAGATGCTCTGAAAACACTGGAGCGCAAGTTCGGACAGCCAAAGGCCGTGGTTACTGCGCGTCTTGATAAATTGTCGAAATATCCACCAGTGAAAATGCATAACTCAGACAGTATAATCAAGTTCGCTACTACAATATTAAGTCTCTTAGGCGTATTTAGGTCATTGGCATAGCTCGTCCCTTATAATTCAAGCAGTTCAAAAGCTTCCACCCAATGTAAAAGAAGCATAATCAACGCACACCGTAAAGAAAGGTTGGTTGAGCCCAACCATGATAGATTTTAAGGATTTGGTGAGGGAGAAAGCAGAAGCTCATGAGTGCATGAAAATAATCTCTTTGAAGAACCAAACTGAGGATAGCGGAAGCATAAGTGCAACAAAAACAAAAGTTTCCTCAAAAGTCTCTGCTGCTAACGCAAAAGCAAAACAACATGTCTCAAGTAAAACATCTGAGAGTGCAAAAATGATCAACTGGCATGCGTGCTGTGCAAGTGTCGACATCTCATTTGGTGATGTCCATCTTTCAAGGAAAAGACCCCCACGCAGCGTGCTAAAATTGAGGTAGAAAACCGACTTTGTTTTTCGTGCTTGAACGGTAAGCATTCTTTCCGGATATCTCCACATCAACGAAAATGCACTCAGAAAGGCTTTCGAAGCACATAACACACTACTTCATGGGGCAGAACGCGTTTTTCCCGTAAGTAACAAAAAAAGTGTTGCCACGCTCACTAAAGTGAAATCAACAAAAACATCATCAGCTACAGTGGAAAATGCAAACTCTATGGGAACGGCTAGTTCGTCCGGACTCACTTCAATCCCTGATGTAAAAGGGCTTCTTCAGGTTATTGAAGTCGACCTTGTCAGCCCCTCAAATGTAGGCAAAAAGCACTTCTATCTGTGACTCAGCTTGTAGCCATTCCTGGATATCTAGTGAGCTTGTAACTGCCTTCAGTTGAAGGAAGAGCCATTCAAGTTGACAGTGAATGGCATAAATACTCAGGAAGTCGTAATAATGGAATCAGTGCAAGTTACTCTGCAACCAATAGGCAAAAACATTTGTTCTCCGTTTGCTTTACACCCTTATGTAAAACAGATTTTGCGAGTAGGTTCTGACATCATTGATAATACCGCCCTTCAAAAAAATTATCCTTACCTGAGCCTACTACCGAACAAAACGTACGACTACGCAAACGTCGAGATGATGCTCAGCCAAGACGCTTACCACTCCCTCCGTCCAATTAAGTATTTTGAAACCGACTCAAAATAATCACCCGTTGTTGTTCGTTTACAGTTGGGATAGTTAATAAAAAGTCCGTTGCCGTCTTAATGTGGTCTGGTTTCTACATGCTTCAATGCAGTGGCCATACAAGATTCTGAGTTAGCAATACAGATACAATCCTGGTATGACATGGAATCTTTTGGGGCGTTTAAGCAGGTTGGTACTCGTTTAGCCTTTGATGTTCGAGAAACTGAAATTCTCGAACAACCCACCGTACACAGTGAGAGCCGAAATTATGTAGGCATGCTTTTGTATTCAGTCAAAGTAAAAATCCCTTACAATTTTTTTCAGCAATGGTGCAGTTCAATTCATTGTAAAAACAATTAGTTAAAGATCCCGGTTTGTACAAACGTTACGTACAGACACTTCAAGACGATCTCGGCGGATAAAATTTTATAAAATTAAAAAAAACGAGAAAACGAGATAACGAGCATTGCGCTGGAAAAAAAATGGTATCTACCTCATCGCCCAATTGTAAACCCTAACAAGCCGGTCTTGAATGGTGCTCCAAAGTGTCAGGGCATATCTTTAAACAGGGTATTACTCACTGGTTCAGACCTCTTGCAGAAACTAATCCACAGTTCAATACGCTTTCGTCAACATCAATTTGCTGTTTTCGCTGATATTGAAGGTATGTTTTCACAATATGGTGTTTTACCGGACGAACAATCAGTTTTTCATTTTTTGTGGCGGGAAGATCTCTCAACGAATATTGAGGTACATAAGTACACAAGACATATATTCGATGCGAAGGATTCGCCAACTTGCGCGTACCGCGAGAGACAATGAGTCAGATTTTCCCGACGCGGCGCAAGCCATTTTCCAAAAATTTAATACGGCTGACTACCTGGACTCAGTGGAGTCACCCATCTTAACACTATAAAGATTGCGCGATTTGATCGAAGTACTCAACAGGGGTGGTTCCAAGCTAACTAAATTCACTAGTAATGTCCCGGACCTCCTGAAGGAATTGGAGGATAAATCAATGAAACAAATTTCAAAAGAAATAGGTGCTTTAATGGTGGAGTTATCATCTCATGTTTTAGGTTGAAGTGGGATCATGTAATTGACACACCTGGTCAGCCGCGGAACAAAAAGTGTTTCCTCGAAAGCTGTAACATAGGTTAGTATTGAGTTTTGTATAAAAAGTATTTGAACCAATTAGACATGTCGCGCCCTTTACTGGGACAGCGCGGCTCCTGCTCAAAGATGTCTGGCGCCCTCATGGTCAGAGTTGGGATGATGTACTTCCGCGCGCAATGATTAAACTCAGTCGTGGAGCTCAGAACTTCCAAAATTTGGGCTAATTACAATACCCTGGAGCTAGTTTTCTGGTTCGTTTGAACACTTGGAGTTACATCTCTTTAGTGACAGTTCACTGGAAGTGTTCAGCGCAGTTTCATTTTTGCACGCTCTTGTGAGTTCCTCAAACAGCGGAAAACAAACGGAACCAGCCTTCGCCGTCGGAAAGGCAGGCGTAGCTCAGATGAATTCGCTCACCGTCCCTAAGCGTGAACTGCAAGCAGCTTTGCTGGCGTCTCGCCTCAGAGAGGAAATATTCAAGGCATTCATTGTTCAGATTCATTGCACATTCATTTAGACAGATAGTACCACAGTCATTCAGTGGTTAAATTCCATATAAAAAAACCTATTTTTGTCGCGAATCGTGTCTCGAAGTTACCAGAGGGAACAAAAGTCGGTCAATGACATCACGTACCTACGCAAAATATTCCGGTTGACGCCGGTACTAGGGGAATGTCCTCGGAGGTGTTGCAGAACAGCGGTCGGTTGCGTGTTCGCAATTTCCTTCGGACATCTGATTTCCCTTTTTTAACCGGACAATGAAGTGGTATCGAACATCAAATTAAAACGTCAGGCAGCTGATCCCAAACCTTCAGACCACTATTAAGCCCTACAGGCCAACTGTTCAATTTCTGCTTTCAGTATTACTCTGCGTAAATACAGTTTGTATCCAAAAACTTCTTTGTATTCTTGCATATGTTCTACGTATACTTCCGCGGCACTTCAACTACCTATCTATAGATGGAAACGTAGTGAAACCACAGAAAATTAGCGCAGCAGAAAACAAACAGCAGCTCATTACCAAGGGCAGAATCTTTCCCAGTCGAACTTGTTCAACTCTGCAATTCAAAGAAAATCAATAAAAAGAAGCCCTATTGCAGTTTATTCGCCCTTCGACGGACCCGGGGGCCTGCTCCGTTCCTCTGGCCGATTTAAGTGCTTCACAAACCGGGATTTCAAATAGAAGCACCCCATAATTTTTGTCGGTCGACATCTATTCGTACGTCAGATGCACCTCAAAAATCACAACGAAGACGTCGATTATCTTCGCTCGCTTATCCAACAGAAATATGCAGTTCTGAAGCTTCGTTCATTTCTTCGTTCAGTACGTTCCAAACATACGGCTTGTACAACCTATGATGGCTGATCTTCGGTCCGAACGACTTGCCTTACAGAATTTGCCCTTTACAAATGTTGGTCTTAATTTTTTGGTCCATTTTACGTCACCGTTCGTCGGTCTTCTGAGAAAAAGTGGGGTTATTTCTCACATGTCTGACAACCAGGGCAGTCCATGTTGAGATCGCTAACTCAATGGACACGATTTCGTGTCTTATGGGTACGAACGCTTTATTGCTTGTCGCGGAATGCTATTGTTCATATGCTCTGACAACGGCAATAACTTTGTCAACAAAGAGAAGGAACTATTGTTGTGTCTTTTGAATTTGAACAAACAGAAAATTGCTTCAAAGATGGCACAAAAGGGAGTCAAGTGGAAATTTAATCCGCCTGCTGCCCCGCACGACGGAGGGGTTTGGGAAAGGCTAGTGCGCAGTTTCAAGCAAACGCTGTACGCAATCCTTGGAAATCGTCGGCTCGCAGACAAATTACTATATAAAACATTCTGTTTAGTTGAACAATCATTGAACAACCGCCCATTGACTGCCGTTTGTTCCGATGCTAACGATTTATATGCTTTAACGCCGAACCATTTTCTTTTGGGCTACCGCAGTACTTGCCTTACTTCAGTCTCCCCTGTCTATGACTTCGATCACCGAAAGCAGTAGGCCAGATCGCAAGCGTACACTAATGCCATCTGTAAGCAAGGCTTAAAAGAATACCTTCCCCGGTTAAATAGCCGTTGCATATGATGGACCCCATCCGATGCAATCATAAAAATCGGTGACCTAGTTTGGATAATCGATAGCGACAGCCCAAGAGGCTATTATCCAATCACTCGTATTTTGAGTTTATCTTTTGACAATGATGGCGTCGCACGGTCAGCTCAAGTCCAAACAGCATCCGGCTCATTATCTCGCCCTATTGTTAAATTAATACCGTTTTCGAATCATCAGTTTTGGGGCCTGAAGATGTTGCTAACGCAATTGCGTGTAAGCGTAAATGAAATGAGATTATTACTTGCGCTTTCGCACAGATTGTTCCAACTTGGATATAGCCTAATGGTTACGACCTAGGCCCCTTAACCTAGAGCTAGCGGTTCAAATTCCGGTGGGACCAAATCTCATTTTTTGATATAAATAGTATCAGAGGTCAATTTAATTGCATTTTTTACATATTTCGACCTTGAAAAGAGCATCAATTTTGATTGGCCGACAACCTTGCTAGTTGTCTGATGCAGTAAATCTTACGCACGTTTTTCTTTCATGAGTTTTATCAACCTTATAGGAATTTTGAGTCTTTTACGTTGTGAAATACAAAAATAAATTGGATTTCCTGCCCCGAAACAGGATTTTTGCTTGCTTTATTGACTTCGTTCCGATACATTGTTGATCTTAAGAAATTAAGTCTTGAATTCTTATTTGTTTTTTTAATAAGACTTTGATTATCATTTTTTTTTAAAGTTATCGCAACGAGAGCGGACAATTCTTTATTTAATTTTACTTCCAATCTGCTGGGGATCGTTTTCGTTAGCTAACACCCCCCACTCTAAACTCCCTAATTGACTCCAAAACGCAGGAATCAGTTTTTTGTTGGTAATTATGTTATTGCCATTACCCCAAACGTATTTACGTTTCAAACAACCGCTCTGTCAGTATTTTCCAAAAAGCTCAACACATGTATTGATGTGTAGCAATTCAAATGCACACATGTTTCAATACATGGGAATGCCATAAAAACTATTGTGGGGGTATTAGCGGCAAATGTCCGCCGCTTTCTAGAGAAATTAGATTCGAGTCGTTCACCTGTTAAGTTCAAATTTCCCTAGTAAAAGGATTGTTAATGCCAGAGCTGGGTTGTTATAATAATATCCAAACTCCAATTGGGCAGTAAAAGTTCGCGCTGCGCTTATAGTATTAACTAAATTAATTTCTTTTCACGGTGGTGGTGATTTGAACGACGCAATTGCTTTTAACCCTAAGTGTGGTTTCGTGAAGTGAGCTGGAAACGGCTCGTTTTCCACCTGTTTAATGAAGTTCCCAAGCGAAAATAGCATTTATTACGACCATAGCTTGTTTTTGACCACTCCTACACTGGTTCGGATCCATAAAGTACCCTGATTTTTGTGTAGCCATCTCCAGAAATCTTTTTTCTGAGTAGGAAGTTTTCTCTCGAAAGTTTATTTTTATACGATTTAGAAATTGTGAGATATTATTGTTGTTCATTGGTTTTGTATTTTCCACGTTCGTGCTACCTGCGTGAATTGTATTTTTTTGCGAATCTCCACCAAACGAAATCTTAAAGTGAGAAGTGCAAAAAACTCTTGAAAAAATCGGTTCGTTATCTAGCAACCCTACCCGTTACTATTATTTAAAACCCAAATCCTTCTATACGCATGGGTTCGACTTGGGTTTTATGAAAAAGGGTCAACAGAAAAACTCTAAGTCTTATTGTTAAATACACTTATTTAACTTACATGGTTTTCTGTAAAATTTTGTTCGAATAACAACTGAGTCAAAAGACTTCAATTCTAAACGCCGGCTTGATATTAAGTAAGCAATCAGAATAGTGAAATAGAAATTTATGTGTAATCTAATACTGAGTTTCTCAGCCTCGGGGGGTTTGCACCACATGTTACCGATAAGCGTTCAATTTCTGCCTTGTATAAAAAATGAACTTATTAAGAACGACCAACGAACTCTTAACTACCAAGCTGGAATAACTAAGCGAAATGACTCACCAGAATCTTGGGTTCTTACAATTTATTGTGTCTAGTGTACTGTACTAGCTACAAAATTTAGTTTATTCCTCAAAAAGTTTCAAACCTGATTTCAGTTTCGTTTGATTGTTAATTTATTAGACTATTTAAGCCTTTTTATGCGATCTTAGTGGAGGCCTTCCATGTGGTGGTGCTGGGTCTAGAAAATGAAAAAGGAAGTCAAGGGTTTAGGAAGTCCTGGGTCGACCCCATGAAGAAACCAACATAATTCTAGAAATGAACAAGGAGGCTCGGTATTATGCGATTGCACATAAGGGTCTAACCCCGCTCATCCACAATTTTGGCATAATTGTCTACCAAATGAGGAACAGGTAGAAAAACCCAAAAATTGAAGTATTTAAAAAAAATGGTGTAAGAACGAAAAGATAGCCTCCAAAGCAGATAAATCAGTGGTGTAAAACAATGCAGTAGATTGATAAGATATGCCAATATTCAGAAAGTAAGTCAAGACGATCAGCGAAAGCAAACAACAACAACAAACATTAGTTACATCAAAATCTTTATGTCCGTTGTAATAAACAAAACTTAAAAACAGTCAAATTAGCGTCAGATAAAACTGAAATTAAACAAAAATAATTTGTTATCCACCAAAAAAGCTATGGGATGAGTCCAAAATAAGGCTGGGTAACAATTAGACAATAAAGAACAAAAACGGTGAAGTTGAAAAGTTTGCTTTTTTTTAAAAAAAGCAAATACTTTCAAATTAATGAAAACCATAAGAAATCAACTAAAAATACCATTTGGTTTTCAATTAACAATGTTTCTATAGAAAGGAATTAAGAAATTTCGGTCTTCATTTTTTATGCGGTTAAAAAAGAACAACAAATAGACAACAAACAAAAAATCAATTAAAACTTTGAAGCCGTGAAATTTGGAAGCCGTAAAGCTATACACTTGCCCTTGAAACCTGTCCGATTATACCTTCTTTGAACACCGATAATATATTATGCAACCTATCATTAATGAAACTAGGTAACAAGTAGATTAAGAATTTTAAAAAAGCAAAATTAAGTAATTGTTTTTTTTTTGAAAAAAAAAAATAATTTCCAAAGACATGAAAACCATTAATTACAAAGTGAATAAAGTAAATAGGTTCGTTTTTTGTTCCACAAAAAGTCCTTGAGAACTGCATTTAAACAGAATTTATCCTACGTCTACAGAACGAACGTCAAATATGAAAAAAATAAAAAATTAAATTTATTTTTTTTGTGAAAAATCCGTGTCAAAGCCAGTAAATTCATAGCGATTCCTTTAAAAACTTTTTTTACACCAATCCCTTTGAAAACTTTCCTTTAGCAACATTAGCAACAATAATTTCAAATTTGGCCTGTAATTAGCGAGACGACGTAACAAACGGACAATAAAAGGAACAAAATTGCGAAATATTGTTTTTTTTGGTAAACAATTGTTTTCAAAGTCATGAAAGCCATCAGCTATCTTCTAATATCAGAAAATCGTCTCATCTATTCCTTCAGGAAAAACCAATGAAACCGAGTCAATGTTCAGGAAAATTCGGACGACGAAAAAGACAAAAAAAACGACAGTTAAAGACAAAGTTGGAAAATTCAATTAAATCCTTAAAGAAAGTAGTGTCGAAGCCGTAAAAAACCATAATCTATATCTTTGCGGTTTCTTATATTTAATATTATTAATTTTGTTCTATTTTGAACGCCAATAATGTGATATATGAACTGTCATTTACGTGATAGTGTGGCAAATCTTTAAAACTTGAAAAATGGGGAAATACCTAAAAAAAAAATAGGAAATCTAGTAGTTTCAAAGCCAGAAAACCGTAACTTAAGGCGTAGAACCACAATAAAGATTGGGATCGAATTGGGATCTTTAGGTTTACGACAAACCTTAGCGAAATGGTTTTCAATACCACAATTATTGCATCTCTTTCCCCGAGCGGGACATTTATTACGGTGTTCAGGAGTCCAACTTCATCCACAAAAGTGACAAGTTGTGGGCTTTTTCCGTGCGGTTGTATTCATAGTTGAGAAGGTAGTAGCATTCGCGATGCGCATCCGTTGTATTTGATTGACGGTTGAATGTAATTCAGCTTTGTTGGCAATCATTTTGAGTTGAGGGTACCCATTTCAATATTGATTGCTATTGCTAATGCTCTATCAGGGTCTACTGTTTCTTTTAGAAGCTCTTTTTGGATATCTTCGTTCCGTTCTGCATGTTTGCGATAAAAACGTCTCTGATGATGGTATATCTTTTTTCTCCTAGATCACAATTTTCCGAAAGTTCTTTGAGGTGTCCATAGAATTTCTCAATTGGTTCTCCCTTTTGTTGTTTTCGTGTAAGAAAAAGATACCGATCAAAAGTTATATTATGAATCCGAATGAAGGTTGTATTCAAAACACCCCAAAGGTTTCTGGTTGAGATTGCTTCGAGATTGATAGTCGAATTTTTCGAATTGAAGACGCGCCGCCCTTCCATTCCCAAACTCAGGTACATCAATGAGGAGGCTTTCCGATCACATAGTTTCCACGGTTCGTCTCCGCTTAAGATGCCGACCACTTCAATGCGTTGACACTGATTTTTCCACGCTGTTTTCGCCTGTTCGTTGCGGGAACGTCGATCTCGTTCTGATTGTGCTGTCGGGTTGTCAACTGTGTCTTCATAAGCTGGTTCGGGAGGCAAGATAACATTTACTGGAGGGTCAGCTAGGAGAAGGTCCACTTCAATTCCTTCCCGAGCAAGAATTGCAAGTTTTAATTGCGTCCTCCAATATTCCCAGCGAAGTGGGGGTTCTAGGGTTGCCTTTTCCCAGAAGGGTTGAATTCCGAGTGGAGATTTGCCACTGTCCTTTATCGCTGACTGCGCCATGTTATACTTAAGCTTTGCAAACAGACTTGGATGTGTGTCGCAAATACACTATCTCAAAGTGTAGTGGGAATTGCAGAGCGAATCCTTGAATAAGTGTGTTTTACAGAATTGAATTATTGGAATCGCGACGCGAATCCACAGCTAATTTGTCTTAAGTAAATTAAGAGCGTTTGTAGAAGCAACTTGAATTCAGATTGACTAAAAGAATTTATGATTACTTATAATAAAATACTGTGAACAACATATGAAATAATATAGTAGACTAGCGGGAATATTTTTATATGTGAATAATAAAAAGTCATAACTCAAGTTATAAGCGCATGATATAAATATTAAAAATAGAGGGTAAAATATTTAAGTACACATAAAGGTTTCGATATATAAGTATACATGCGTATCACACCCCTCAAGAGTGGTCGGAACAACTCAACCTCCAAGGAAATTAAACCCCACGGAAGTGAACCCCCACGAAAATTAACCCTCATTTTATATTTGAATTTTTTGCTTTGTAATTTTTTCGCGGGGTGTTTTTTCCGAAACCGGTTGGAATAAGGTTTGTGCTATGTACATACCGAGTTAGTATCCACTGGATACTAACTCGGTATGTACATAGCGCAAACCTTTTTCGGTCCGGTTTCGGAAAGAAAATCCGCGAAAAAATCAAAAAGAAAAAAATTTAAATTTAAAATGAGGGTTAATTTTCGTGGGGGTTTAATTTCCTCGTGGGCAGTAAAAATTGCCTTATACTGGGGAAAAGTAGGTTCAATTAATGATTGAAAAACTACCTGGAGTTCAATTTTCCGCCAATTCTCGATAGATCTTGGTAACTCGTGGGTAATTCTATGAATTGGTGCTTAATCTTCTTTAGAGGTGCTTAATAACTTTTAAAAATTATTTTGAGTTGCCGTCATGTTTAATCTTTCTTGTTTGTCTCGTCAATATATTGTTTTGCGATACGAATGCTGAGATCTTGCAAGTTCGTATAATTCTTGATGTTTTCTAAGCAAGTGCCCAGTCAAGATGTTAAGATTTACCATTCTTCTTATCAAGGGGCATCAAGCGTCGGTTCGCTGAGTGTTTTAATTGTGAAGTTTTAATTATGAAGAAAAACAAGCGAACTTTCTGAATAAGAGAAAAACCATATAAAAAGTAGCTTGGATCGAAAACAGTTTACTGAACAAAAATTTTGAATTTAAGTTTTAAGTAAATCTACATTACTTCTATCACAGATAGATCAATGTTCTGGGGTATACGTACAGGATTAATAGCCAAAATTCTGAACCGGAAAATTTTGGGCATTTTTTAGATCAACCCAAGTTATCGTATTCGGTAGAGCCATCATATGACCCCGAACGTCTGTTGTTTCTGCTCATTGATCGCACTTTTGCAAGGAGGCTATCTGATAACACTAAAAGGTGCTCAATTTTCCCTTTGAGACCACTAGAAGCACCAAAAAAGCCCAGTTTTCTGAATCCCATAAAATATATTAGCTCGCTTTTGTCTTTAGAAGACGCAACTGGGTTGATTGTGAAACCCAACAAGGATAAGTTTGACGACCCTGGATCTGAATTCGACGAACCCTGGTGGCTATGGTTCATAACTTCCTTAGTAGCTGGACAGCTGTAGCGGTGAATAGTTCCATTATCCTCAAGGGTTGAATTGAAAAAGAGGTCGACTGATTCTTCGCTTTCTGTTTTCTTTTTAGAATGCTCTGTGCTCCTAGGGCAATATGTCACGATGAACTCTGATTGGCTAATTTTATTGACCAATGAGAAACTGGAAAGTGAATCGTCCCATAAAAGTCTCTCAGGGCTAAACTGGGTCATAAGTTGATCTAAAGTTTTGGGTGAAACAGTTAAAACCATTTCCATTTTTAGAAGTCGAAGTTTTTTCGAATTTTTTGTCGTTTCCGCAGAAAAAATGGTCGTTCCATAAGCTCCGCTATCTTCAAGTTTCCAGTCCAGATCATCTGGTAACACATGTTCCACTGCAAATTGAACAATATCTTTTCCCATTTGATGAAGCAGGTCTAAATTGGAACTGCTTTCTAAGGATCCTTTCGAATTGTAACTGTTTGATGTTGGTTTTTTACTTCGACTGCTCCGGCTCTCGAAGGTCCCTCGCTCAACCAGAGCTTGAGTATCATCGTCGCCGGGTCCGATGGATACCGAGACCCGCTCAACGTCATCAGTTTGCGGCGGGAAGTCGGCGGGGTCACCTACAACCGACTCGTAAACGCTTTTGGCTCCATCGTTGTTATTGTTGTTGATGACCCACTCATTAACGCGATGACTAAGAGCAGGGGTTGCGGGTATTATAACTTGGGTGTCTGGGTTACCCTCGAGGTTAGAGTCCTCATTATTATTGGATGCCATAAACCCATCTTGACTTGGTGCCCTGGTTAGACGAAAGTGATAGTCTACAAGATATGTTGATAACCAGCCCATGGCAAAAGCAGCAATGATTAAAAAATAGCAGATGACTGTTTCGGACGAACCACCCATCGGATAAACGAACACTTTCACTGCAAGGTATATTGTTGAGAAAAATGACATCGAGCCAGCGTAAATCCAGTGTTTGCGCTTGAAAACAATGTAAACAATAACCAAAAAACAATCTCGAACGAAAACCAAAATCAAAATATCCATAAAAGATGTTTTGAATGAATAGTGAACAAACTCCTGGCCAAATAGATCTACGTATGTTTGATCATCACTTTTTTCCATACTGAGGTAAATTGAATAAACAAGGAAAGTTAGCAGAAAGTCCGCAAAGCAGAACAACCCGTAAGATCGACGCGCCCTCCGTAGCGTTTCTTGCGATTCTCGGCTGGGCTGTTTGATTAGAACAACCCCGGGTGTTTCTGGCAAACTGCCCGCCCGGTGTGCACGGAGGTCACCCTGTTGAACATCGGTTTGACTTGCACGATCGTAATTCCCACTAGCATTTTCAATGTCCACGTTCTGGTTCAGCACGCTCATGATGAGTTAAGTTAGAACAAATAAGTTAACCAAGTTTATAACTGATTAACTGCGAGAGTGGATCACCATTGACATGATGATTACAGTTTAAAGCGGGAGTTTGTAAATATTGAATCTAACTTGTTAAAGGTCCTTAATAAGTAAAATGTTATTCTGAATATCAGTCAACTCAACCCACATATTACGTATTGTCGTATCATCTAACCGAATATTTGCGTCAGTAAATTGGAATTAAAATTGATCAATTAACTCAATGTCAAAATTTGAATCAAGGTACGATATTTGTATTTGAGTCAAATAAATTAAGCCTACGGTTTCAAAAAGTTGTTTTTGATCTTAAATTTTAGTTCATAATTAATTGATTTTGTTTTCACAACGAAATTCATTAAGGTCAAACACCCGGGGACTAGCGCTTGCAAAACGAGCTGAAGTTTTAATGTTTTGTTCACGTTTTCTTCAGCATTGTTCAGTCGTTCCAGCGACAGCCGATGCAGAACTTAAATGAACAACGTTTGATAACATTTGGTGTGCTTTTTATGGTATATATTTCTGTATATATACAGTCTATATATGTATAAATAGTCGTCTATCTAAACATACATTAAGCTGAGCTAATACGTGAACAAAGCATAGTAAAGCGTTGTTTAATATGGCGTTTATTCAACGCACGTACGCACACCAAATCGTTTGGACAAATTGAATTATAAGTTAGTATAACACCGTTCAAATTGAAAAGGCAAAACTGTCGAAGTTACTGCTACGTAAAGTAATATCATTAAATCATGTTGATGGATGAATGCTTAAATATCTGACAGTATTAAATAGGTTTACAGTACTAAGTCCAGAGCCTATGTCTTCAAAAGGTGCGCAAAATTGATCAAATTTAAGTTTATTTCGAAGCAAATTGATAAGTACAAAGCATCTAAGGACAGAATGAAAGCCTACGTGGGTCCTTTAATTGTACAACGTATATGCTGACGTAGAGAGAACTGGTTATGTTGGTAAACTCAAGGGTCATCATAGCGACATATTAAGAAAGGTTACATCATAAACACATACAAAGAAAAAGCTACTCAAATGTACGAGGACAATTTCGATTCATACTCCAACTATTGTCTGGACTGTCGAGTCATGGATGTTTTGCGTCTGGATCTTCTGGTTCATACTTCCACGACCTCAACCCGGGAATTGTGCTTGAGTTCTCTGACATAACTCTGAATATCCTAGTCCCATAAAAATCAAACGCAATGAAACATTCGAAAAACTTCAGACAATTCAATGTCAAATGATCATCAACAAGCTCATTTCCAAGTCATACTTTATTCTTCTATGTATAGTTAGTCCCATAAAGTTGCACCGCTTTCGAAAATTTGAAAGGTCAAAATTGAAAGCATGCAGAGATCAGCGCTTCCTTGTTGATTTGGATGTGGGAAGTTTTTCGAAGGTTCGCTTTCGTTGCAACTTTATACGGCTAACTGTAGCGTGTCCCATAAAGTTGAAATATTTGAACGTTCGATAACGCCAAAACGTACTATTGAGCATAATTGTGGTCATGTGCATGTCAACTATTTTCCCCTATAAGTCTGATTCTATATTTTCATGTACATGCTTGAAAATTGAACTATGTCCTGTCACTTCTGAAATGCCAGATTATTTCAACTTTATGGGACATGCTGCTATATTCGCAATTGAACCTGTGCACCTGTTATTCGCATGTTAGGCCAATAAAATAAAAATAGAAATTTGCGGAGCACACAAAATTAGTAAGCGTATTGCGTTCAGTGGCTTGAACTCTAATTTGTCGAGCTCGGATTCGGCATGACCCGCAACGCAAGATTTCCAACAAAAATAATCAAGTTTCAACAGCTCAACAAAAGTAATCTGTAAAGAGGCACTGGATATCAAGTGATTGTAAAGTGGATGCATATATATATATATATATATATATATATATATATATATATATATATATATATATATATATACAAACTTCATATCCTTTACCTAAAAGTGAGCGCTATCAAATCATGAATTATATGATATATATTAAAAATTTCAGGTTGTGAAAAAATACTTTTAATAGTCAAGTTATCCTGATTGATTTGCTGACAGGTCCAATTGCGCTGCGAATGCTATCTCTTGTTTTACGCACGTCCATTTCTTATTTGGGATGCAAGGAGAACAAGTCCCTATAAACGATGTTTTTGAATATGGGTCATTATATCCCTGTGTAGTTTGGATATTTTCGACTATTGTGTGGGCTTGCTGACTCTGTGATTTTTGGCTTAGAGATTTCTTTTTTGGCGCTTACTTTTTCTAAGGGACGACGTTTCCGAATCAGAACTATCGCTTGTGGGAGCCAATCTTTTGCCAATCTTAAAACAGGGATGAAATTCGGCGTGGGTGAAGACGAAGTTGTTGCCTGTGTTGGTGGTGCTGCGATTGGCTACTCAGGACTAAAAAGGAGGATTTGTGATAAATAAGCACTATCTTTGAAGACCTCATCGTACTTGATGTTCCCTTTAGGGATCCGCACTTTTAATGCCCGTGCAACATTGCTGGTGGTAAAAAAGTAGGAGCGGGCAGAAGATACAACGCTGACGTCGCCTGTCTATTATTTCGGTTTCTTCAGCTCTCTGATTACGCAGGTTGTAGGACTTACTTTGCCGATAGTACTACCAGGCGCAAGTACTTCTTCCTTTCCATCTGGATTGCGTTTCTGACGTCTATGCGTGTAAATTTTCTGGCGAGTTTTACTTGCACGCCCCTCTCCGTTCGTGGTATTGTGCGTGAAACTCCCCCTGACAACATTAGTCTGTTCTCGCTGTGCTGCATTCTCTCTTACAATTCATGGGCCATTGCATTCGTGATGTAAATGAACCTCTCCACTTCTAGGACAATACAAATGCCCGCATCCACCCTTTGTTCGTCTATGTGATACAGACGTCCAGGTAACATATCTTCATGTAAACTATGTTTATTTTTCTATCTTTAAGGTTTTTTACTGTCTGATTTAGTTGTAACATTAGAGGCTGCTGTGTTACCTTTTCTACCAAAGTATCTCTCAATAGGAGATAAATTTGAGGTTCAGTATTTGGTTATTCTAAGATTTGTGTAATTGCAAGTATTACATTTTGTAAATCAAAAATTTTATTAAAATTAACTTTCATGCAAAATAATTGTCTTATAATGTCTGAGTTTTACATTCAACAAGTCCGGTTGCTCTATAGTCACTTGCTGGTGCAAAAATAGGTCTAATATTTTTTCAGTTCAAATTTTTTTTTTGGTCTAAACTGATAGATCTTGGAACTTCGTGATTATATATATATATATATATATATATATATATATCTAAATATTTTGAGAAATTTAATATTTCGACTGAATGCATTGTTAACTATTACTGTTGTTGGGTATTTAGAATATCAATCATTGGCTGATAAAGTTTAGTTCTATTCCCTTTTCATTTAGAGTAAGGCCTCCAAAGTCCATTTTTGTTTCTTTGTTCGATTCTTTACAAATAACTAATTGTGATCATTTGCTATGCGGAACCACCAGTGTCAAATTTTTTACCAATACTGGCGTGCTGTGCACTCATGAGTTTTCGCTAGGATGTTGGGGTGAACGTATTTCCACCAGATGTTTTGCGCCAACGAAAGCAACGCAAAACTGTTTTGGTTGGGTGGAGTGTATCTTCTCCACTACTGCATCCTTGATGGCCTTGGGGATTGCTATTCTTTCATTTAGGCAGAGATATACGATTTCGACACGTATGTCCCTCCAATATCAGTGAATTTAGCGACTGTTTTCTTTCAGACTGGCTTCGTAGTTGCGGAGCACACAGTCCCTAATATCTTTTAATATGGAGTTCTTTCCCGTCAGTATTGCCAGAAAAGTTTTGTTAAACAATCTGTTGATGGTATCCGTGAGGTTTTGGTCTCCTGCTTTGTCGAGGATGCTTTTTGATGGCGTGGTGTCAGTAGTTGAGGTGCTGTTGGTCCCACGAGTTGAGTTGTTTTATTCCAGCTGTTATCAGAGAATGTGACCCTTAGTCCGGGTTGGAGTTGACACTTTCGATGAATTTACTCGAGGCCATTTTGGTCGTGATGATTCACTTTTTTGTTTTTGAGTATTTAATGTTGAGAGAATTAGAGGCAAAAAGCGAGGTGGATTTGAATATTTTGTATTTATAGTTGGCATTTTTAGTTTTTGCGTTTAATTTTGATGTTTAGTGGTCATTTGCTGAGTTGGCGTCAAATATGGTGCCTATTGGGCTTAATTATTCAGGTTGTTTACATTATTTATTGTGTGACTTTTGCAAGGCATTTGTAGTGAATTTGTTAATGGAGTGGTATTTTTTGAACGCTTCATGAGCAGCGCAATTTTTTTTGTAAATGAGGTCGTTGCCATTGTTTTGTAAGTGTGGAATGTAAAATGAAATTCATGAAAGAGGTTAATTGCGTTGCAATTGGCAGTGAAGATTTAGTTTGTTATAGGCGGTGCTGTTATTTTATTCCTTATTTGTAATTTTTGGGTTGTAAAAAGTGCAATTTGCGGTGCAATATCTATGTTTGAAATTAGAGTGGGGAGATTGCGTTGTAAAATGTTGCTAAAATTTTTTTGGACTAGAGATGTAGGTTTGATGATTTATTTAAATGATTGTCTATTTTTTGAGATAGTTTAGTTAGCATTATGAAATCTTTTTCATATGGGGATTTTTTTCCTGACTTAAAAAATATAATTGACTAGACCCATTTTTGCTCCTGGCATATGTTCATTTGTAAAATATATGGCAGTAATCTATCAACACACCTTGAAAGTATACTAATATACGATTTGTTTGATCAATGTGCTTTAAGTATCGAAAATAATGCGCGATAATCAGTGATGCTGTGATGTCTTTGCTGTACAAGTAATACTTGAAAATTTCAATAGATTTGGTTTTTCCAAAAACTCTAGTTCATTAACCCTATAACGTTCTTCTGTAGTGTTTAGAATACGAGGGGAAAAGACAATTGTTTCCACCTATCTGATGTATTTTGTTCAGTGCAGCACCAAGTTCATATCTTAAGGCATCGCTTTTTACTCCAACTTCTAATTGGGAATTACGAGGGCAATTTTTGGTACTTTGTGTAATCTTTTCTCTAATTACAATTAAGTGTTTGGTGTGTTGTTCCATTCAAATTGGTTGAAATTGTTAGATATTTTGAGTAATGGTCTTAGTGAGTGACAAAATTGTGTTGAAATTGGCATAAATTTGCTTATATAGAATACTGATCCAAGGAATGATCTTAATCGTCTAGGGTGTTTGGAGATGGAAATGCTAAATTAGATGCTGTTTTGCTTTCGAATGGCAAAAAACGTGTTTGCATGATGTTGCATCCAAGCCATTCTATTTCTATATTATCAAAAAGACATTTTTGTAAGTTGATGCGTAAATTATCCTCGTTAAACTTTTTCAAGCATTTGTTGACATAACCTGTGTTTGCGGGTTCTGATCCGGTGCAGACTATTAAAATGTCATCTTTAGGAAACAAAATATGTTTTGGAGAATTTTTTGTGTATAATCAATCGCTTTCTGGATTTCTGCTGGCATATCAGACAGACTGTAGAATCTAATTTTGAATCGATAGGTTCTTGATTCCCCAGAAGTAATGTAAAAAAATGCAGCGTTCTGCTGTATCGTGATGTAACTGTAATTGACTGAACGCATATTAAAGATCAATGGTTGCAAGTACATTTTGCGTTTCTGTTAGATGTCGTGAGATTGAATCAATCAACCTTTCTCTGTTAGGCATTTGGTTATTAGTCTTATGAATTGGTTTATATAGGACTTTAGAATCTAATGCTAGTTTTTTTGGATGGTCAATTTTTACTGTAATCACGACTGGAGAAATGAAATTTTTGTCTGATCAACTTGTCACCTTCTCAATATGGCCCTCTTTTCCAATCTGTTGAGTTCATTGGTAACTCTAGGTTGTAGATTATTAGGACAAACTCTCACTTTTTTGATGCTCTACTGTATACTTATGGCAAAATTTTGATCCAACTGTATGTCTTTGATTATTCGATTTGTAAAAGTAGTTCAGGATATTGCGACGCGGTTGCTCGCTTAATTTTGCATGTAGAAATATGTATAGTATTAACCAAATTACCCCCTTTGAAGTGTTGTTGCACAACTGAGTGTCCAAGGCTGTTGAACAGTTCCAGTAGTATCATTTTGTTGTGGCCATTGTCTACCACTGTGATAAATGCTTCGTCGCAGGTACAGTCATTGTATGTGACAGTTGTGGCTAGATTTCCGAGATTTTTGTTGGGTTCATTGGGGAAGATTTTCAAGTCTATTTGGGCCTTTGTAGTGGTCCATTGGGAATTAGGTGTGGTTTTTATTATGTCCTTTTGTGAGACCTTTGATGATTAGGATGCACGCAATGCCTGAGTTGACTATTGATATTGAGTAGATGTTGCAAATTGAATTTTTGCGTTAAGAGGCTCTATTTTGTTTCCTGTTTCACGCGAAATAGCTACAGCGTTGTTATCGGAATCCCTATCATATTGAGAGTCATGTACCTCATGATTTATTTCTTTATAACTAGTGATTTAGTCAACTGATTATTCATCGTTACTTTTTTCTGGAATTCCTTTTTTTTGATTGATTTTAGTTTGCTGTGATCGTTGTGTTTGAATTGGTGTCCGTCTGGGTTTTCTGCACATCTTTGCAAAATGTTTAGAAATTCCGCAATTATTACAGTTTTCACCCTTTGAAGGGCAATTTTATATATGATTGTAGTTTCATCGTTTTACGCAGTTGCGACAGTTAGTTGTGTTTTTGTTTTGATTGGAGATATTTGCGTTGCAATTGTAGTTTTGTATTGTTGTTGAAAGTTTATGTTGCGATTGCGACATTGACAATTATTGGCGCTATTTACCAATTGAGTATTGCTATTGTTTAAGTTTTGATGGATTATCTGCTTGTTTTTGTGCACATTTTCACATTGATCGCTGTTTTCCAAGTTTTAGTAGGTGACACCGTTTATTTGAGGAAATCCTATTGTGTCGCGAAATCCAGCATGTTCAGTATGAAGTGTCACGAATGAGGGTAGTCTCTTCCTCAAAAAGACAGCAAAATTCGGTTATCGATTAAACGTCCATTGAATTTTTCAACGGATTCTCCTTTCTGCTGAGTGGAAGAGAAAAAGACAAATCTATCGTGCGTGATGTTTCATGGTTTGGTGAAGGAATCATCCATAATAATTGTTTTATTGGTTCTTTTTCAATCAGAAAAATTTCGAAGGCTCGGCGTCCATCGGTCCTTGTCCTACGATATAGGAGAGATGTAGCTTTCTGATCTCATATGTCCCACGGTTTGTCTCCAAAAAGAACTACGATTTCGCCTATTTTCATGCAGCGATTTTTTCAATTGATCTCGAGTTGTTCATTTCGGACTGTGCGATCTCTTTCAGATGCTTTTGTGTGATTTTCGACGGATTTTTTATAGTTGCAGGCGGTCTATTTTGGAGAGAGTCTCCAGTTGAATCCCTTTTTTGCTAAGAAAACTAGTTTCCACTGCCGTGTCCACCTCTCCCATGATAAATTTGCGGTTATTGTGACCTAATCTCAAAAATCATCTATATAAAGAGGTGTTTTTTGGGAGGCCTTTGATGACTGCGCCATGTTATGCTGATTGATTTACTGCCAGTTCCAACTGCGCTGCGAATGCTATCTGTTGTTTTAGAGATGGAGTTTGCGTCGCGTTTGCTATCTATACTTTAGTGATATAGAAAACTCAATAAACTTAGTTGGGCTTGCGTCGAGAATGACTAGTTAATTTGCTGATCTCTTTTTTAAAGAGCAAATGGCAAAGTACTATTTGACATCTTAATAGTAGTAGTGAAAGTGAGAGAAAGCATTTACAAATTTAACTGCAAAAGGAAATGAAAGTGATCATAAGTTGATCACCCGAAACAGCAGGTACTTTGAAATGTTCATGTTGTGAACAGACAGTTTCTTTTCTACTAAATGAACAAATCAAATGAATATCAAATTTCGAACTAAAATGAAAATTTAAGTTAAAATCAACTTAATCTGGTATGGGATAATGTCCCCAATATTCTACCCGTATCTCAGAACAGAATTGTAAAGTGATCAAATTATTGGTATAAAACTATCTAAACTTCCCACTACCATTTGACTTATTCTTTTACAGTTGCAGAGTTCAATTACACTTTGTCATGAGAGAAAGAGACTGCATCGAGAAAACGAGACAAAAAATAGGTCATATCCTTAACTTGGAAAAGTCACGAGCAGACAGAATACCGTTACTGTAAAAGTAACGACCCGGGTCGAGGTTTGGTCAAAAAATAATGTAAGATTAGCGGTGATTAGCGGTGAAAAAAAAGTTTTTTCACCGCAAAGCGCCCGCATCTTTTAGCGTTCAATGCGTTCATAGCGGTGAATTTTTGTAAGATTAGCGATTAATTTAGCGGTGAATTTTTGTAAGATTAACGATTTTAGCGGTGAAAACTTTTTTTTCACCGCTTCGTGGTAGCGCTGAAAAATTTTTTTTCACCGCATTATGCTAGTAGCGGTGAAAACTTTTTTTTCACCGCTTAAGCGGTGAAAAAAATTTTCAGCGCTACGAGCAGAATGCGGTGAAAAAAAATTTTTCAGCGCTACCGTTAGAATGCGGTGAAAACAAAAATTTAAGCGCTACCACGACTCGGGTTTTTCAAAGCAACATCATTTTTTTTACATTACCTGAACCAGCACCCCAGCTGGTTTTTTGACAATGACAATCCAGACAGCTGCAGACATGTGCATAATACGCCATTTACCTCCCCACCATGAGGTGCACGAAATCCCAGCGGGGGGGGGGAAACCGACTAACCGGCGTCTCAACGGGGCAGGGGGGTACACCTCTTCATTAAATAAATTTTACATTTCCTAGGCAAGCTATAGCAAAAATTCTTTTTGTTATGGACTCTAAATACACTGGGGATAATCCATACCGAGTTTGGTTTGATTTGGACAACTCCTTGATCCGATGAAAAAGACCTATTTTTAAAATTCGTTATTTGCGAAATTCGCAAATTTCCGATTAAAAAACTAACTTTTTTTCTAGGAAAGTTAGGCGGACCGTTCTTTTTACGAAAACAATTATCCTCAGAAATGGCTAAAATCAAAACGTCTTCGTTTAATATGCTTTTCTTTTATCCGTAAGCTGATTGTCTATTCATTAGGTGATCCTCTATGGACAGCGTGTTCGACATAACTTATAGTATTATATCTTTTTTATTATTACGAGGTTGCTGATCATTCAGCACTACTCTTGCATGTTTTTAATGCAACTTTTCCAATGATGAAAAATTGTAAGATTAGCGGTGAATTGTGCGGTGAATTTTTGTAAGAATTTCGATTTTTAGCGGTGAAAAATACTCAAATTCACCGCAAATCTTACATCTTTTAGCGATTTTTAGCGGTGACACCTCGACCCGGGGAGGGGAGATTTGATTTCAATGTTTACTTTCACGTCATTTTTATCTAATGTTTTCTACACATAATAAAACATCATGAATGAATGAAAATGTTAAAATAGACTCATCTTTTGTCCGAATGGCTGGATAAGTGGATAAGTAATAATTAATAGCTATGAGAAGACAAATAATTGAAGCCGCTTGTAATCAATCGATGAAAAAAACGTCTTTCAAAAAAATCTTAAAAAAACAATTCTGAAACACCTACCACTATTTCCTACATTTCTAAATAAAATAAAGTCCATTTTGAGCATAAATGATTTAAATAAATACACAGATCTTTTCTAACCCTAAGGGATCTTTGAAGAATCCAACCGTTTGAAGTATTTTTGCAGCTAGTAGATATTTCAGTTAACATGCAGATTTCCATCCAGAAGTTGCTCTCAATTTACGGCTATGTCGTGGCCTGATCAGGAGAAAGATTTGGATCAAAGTGCTACGTCTATACTTCACGATGAAGAGGGATTTTATTTATTGAAGATTATTACAATTGGGACCTGGATATTGCTATATGCTGACATTTAAAGATACTAGCCGTTACATTGGCCATATGAACGGTATTTTTCTGTGCTAACAAAAAATTCCCTTCAATTTAATGTATTTCAATTATTAGTTGTCTGAGACACTGAAAGTTTTGTCACAGTCTGCAATCAATGAATTTGAAGTAATGAAGACCTGTTGAACTCAGCCAACAGAAATACAAAACTCATTATCAGTCGTTAAAAATTGAGAGCGAGAAATATTTCTTCTCCCTTGACTAATTGTGACAATTATCTGCTAGGACTATTGTAAGACACTTCACTGGTTAGCCCAGTGATTCAGATCGTGATTCAGATCGTGCACAATTTTTATTGTGCACGATCTGATAATTTTTTTTACAATTGTCTGATAAGAACCGATAAGAATATGCATCCCCTTACAAGTTCTTATCAGACAATTTGTCAGATCTTACACGATTAAAAGTCTAAGTAAGCATCTTATCAGATCTTACTCGATAAAAAAATCTATCTTAAAAGATCTTACATGACAATTTCTTCAAGTCAGCTAAATTTTTAACGTGTAAGTCCCGATAAATTCGATTGGACCCAAAAAGATGACGGTATATTTTACACTTAGGCACAACAAAATTACAAAAAATGGTTTTTTCTTTTTTCAGAGTTATTCTTAAAGAAGTGGTTAATCTGGAAAAGAGTGAAAAAAGTTAGGTATCCTTTAGCAGTGCAAAACATAATTCCCTTTTTGAGTAAGATCTCAAGCCTCTTGCATTTCCAATGTAGGCTAGATCTTTTTTTCTACATAACATAATGAAATTAACTTTTCCCGTATCTTTCTTCTTTATTGTTTTACTTAGTTGCTGATATGAAATAAAAATTCAGTAAAAAAGAGAATTGAGTTTGACTGGCGTCAACTAAAGAGAGTTTGAAAGATTATTTTTCAAGAAAGTAAGCATGCTGTTGCTAGAAATCAAAAATGGAATTTCTCCGAAGTAGAATAGATCACAAGTCTTGACTTACTTTACCGGTTTTACCCCTCATCTGTCCTCTGTAGTTTCTCCAGTACGTATTCTACATGAAAAGCAAATTTTATGTGTTCTTAGGAAACCCTACAGACTCTTAAAAGATGTCAGATTTTGTAAGACTAAAAGTTCATCTTAAAAGTTGTCTTTTACGATTCTTTTAAGATATAACTTTTTAATATCAATCATACCAAATCTTGAACGAAATAACTTCTGCTTATAAGAATTTTTATTGAGTAAGATCCTATAATTTGTTTTTTATGATGCTTACTAAGCATTTTATCAATTATATCTCACAAGAAAAAAATCAATCTTATCACAATTTTCATTGTGTATTATCTGATAAAATGCGTGCTAAGAATAATTGTCGTGTAAAATCTTACTTGATCTGACACAATAACAAATATTTGTAAGCATTTTCTCAGATCATAAAAATTAATATTCCAGAATCACTTAGGTAGAATTTTGCTAAAGTCTTGCAAGAGTCCAATATTCTATGAGAACACATAAAAACTGCTCACGACCTGTTTCAAACTTACTTGTTTTAAAAAAATGGATTAAATAGCCCGAATTTTGCCTTAAATGACGTTTCTCTGTTAAATTGAAGTATTTCTTTGATTTTCATGAACAGTGCAACGCATTCATACATTATTAAGCATACAAAAATTCACATATCCCATCAATCGTCCTAATTTTTTTTTTAACAAAATTGAATTGTAAATAATAGTTCCAATCCAGAGACCTTATTTTTACTCATTAACATGATCGATGTGGAAAAATGCTAGTTGCTTCCCTAATGTGCAATTAATTTTGGGAAGAAACCTAGGCAAACAACCATCAATTAGTGTATAGTTGGTTTCTCAAAATTGCTCTCTATTGGCTATCTTTATAAATAAATACATTAACACTAGACAGCAACTGTGGGCCGAAACAGTTGACAACAATGACATGAGGTTGAACAAATGAGAAGATTTGTTGCCTCTATTTTTTGAGCTAGCTCAATTAGGGACAACGTAGACAAAAGTCAAGGATATATCAAATTTTTGAAGTGTTTTTGAGTATAATTCTTTACTGTTACTGATGTCCCATCCCACTGTTACAATTGTTGTAATCTCAGTAGAATTGCCGTCCAAATCTTTGAATCATTAACGTTTCTCCATTCGACATATTTCAACGTATAAGCTAAACGTAGGCATTACAATGCTTTAAGTATTGTCAATACAAGAGAAGCTTAGCCGTCAAAATTTTCGGTGGTCTTTTTCCAGTTTTTTTTCTGATGTTATTGACGTCAAAATTGACTCATTTTCGTTTAACATTTGACATGAAAGCCTAAAAACTTCAAAATTAGAGACACTTTAATCGTTACATGAAGTAATGAAGACCTGTTGAACTCAACTAACAGAAATACAAAATTCATTATCAGTCGTTAAAAATTGAGAGCGAGCAATCTTCTCCATTGACTAATTGTGACAATTATTAGCTAGGACTATTGTAAGACACTTCACTGGTTACGTAGCCCAGTGATTCTGGAATTTTTTTTGTGCAAGATCTGATATTTTTTTTTACAATTGTCTGATAAGAACCGATAAGAAGATGCATCCCCTTACAAGTTCTTATCAGATAATTTGTCAGATCTTACCCGATTAAAAGTCTCAGTAAGCATCTCATCAGATCTTACTCGATGAAAAATCTATCTCAAAAGATCTTACATGACAATTTCTTCAAGTCAGCTAAATTTTTAACGTGTAAGTCCCGATAAATTCGGTTGGACCCAAAAAGATGACGGTATATTTTGCACTTAGGCACAACAAAATTTTTAAAAAAAATGGTTTTTTCTTTTTTCAGAGTTATTCTGAAACAATCGGTTAATCTGGAAAAGAGTGAAAAAAGTTAGGTATCCTTTAGCAGTGCAAAAATATAACTCGCTTTTTTGAGTAAGATCTCAAGCCTCTTGCGTTTCCAATGTAGGCTAGATCTTTTTTTCTACATAAAATAATGAAATTAATTTTTCCCGTATCTTTCTTCGTTATTGTTTTACTTAGTTGCTGATATGAAATAAAAATTCAGTAAAAAGAGAATTGAGTTTGACTGGCGTCAACTAAAGAGAGTTTGAAAGATTATTTTTCAAAAAAGTAAGCATGCTGTTGCTAGAAACTAAAAATGGAATTTCTCCGAAGTAGAGTAGATCACAAATCTTGCTTTACTTTACCGGTTTTACCCCTCGTCTGTCCTCTGTAGTTTCTCCAGTACGTATTCTACATGAAAAGCAAATTTTATGTGTTCTGAGGAAACCCTACAAACTCTTAAAAGATGTCAGATTTTGTAAGACTAAAAGTTCATCTTAAAAGTTGTCTTTTACGATTCTTTTAAGATATAACTTTTTAATATCAATCATACCGAATCTTGAACGAAAAAACTTTTGCTTATCAGAATTTTTGTTGAGTCAAATCTTATAATTCGTTTTTTGTGATGCTTACTAGACATTTTATCAATCATAACTCACAAGAAAAAAATCAATGTTATCACAATCTTCATTGTGTATTATCTGATAAAATGCGTGCTAAGAATATTTGTCGTGTAAAATCTTACTAGATCTTACACAATAAAAAATTTTTGTAAGCATTTTCTCAGATCATAAAAAATAGAAATTCCGGAATCACTTGGGTATAATTTTGCTAAAGTTTTGCAGGAGTCCAATATTTTATGAGAACACATAAAAACTGCTCAAGAACTGTTTCAATTTTTTATTTAAAAAAATTGTTTTAATAGCCCGAAGTTTCCAATAATTGATGCTTCTCTGTTAAAATGAAGTATGTCTTTGATTTTGATGAACAGTGCAACGCATTTATACATTATTAAGCATTTAAAAATTCACATATCCCATCAATTGTCCTAATTTTTTTAAAAAAAATTGAATTGTAAATAAAATAGTTCCAATCCAGAGACCTTATTTTTACTCATTAACATGATCGAGCTGGAAAAATGCTGGTTGCTTCCCTAATGTGCAATTAATTTTGGGAAGAAACCTAGGCAAACAACCATCAATTAGTGTATAGTTGTTTTCTGAAGTTTGCTCTCTATTGGCTATCGTAATAAATAAGTACATTAACACTGGACGGCAACTGTGGGCCGAAACAGTTGACAACAAAGACATGAGGTTGAACAAATGAGAAGAACTAATGCCTCTATTTTTTGAGCTAGCTCAATTGGGGACATCGTAGACAAAAGACAAGGATATATCAAATTTTTGAAGTGTTTTTGAGTATAATTCTTTATTGCTACTGATGTCCCATCCCAAATGTTTCAATTGTTGTAATCTCAGTAGAATTGCCGTCCAAATCTTTGAATCATTAACGTTCCTTCAATCGACATATTTTACCGTATAAGCTCAACGTAGGCATTACAACGCTTTAAGTATTGTCATTCCAATGAAGCTTAGCCGTCAAAATTTTCGGTGGTCTTTTTCCAGTTTTTGTCTGATGTTATTGACGTCAAAATTGAATCATTTTTGGTCAACTTTTGATATGAAAAAGCCTAAAAATTTTAAACTAAAAACCACTTGAGTCCGTACATATCAAATTTACAAAAATTTAGGTCAAGAAATTTTTTCCAAAGTTTATATGTATATGAGAACGTTTTTGATGCTGACTTTAAACACCCGAAATACTCAATTTCGATTGGATAAAATTATCACTGTAGTATACTTAGTAAACTCCTCAGGCCCGAAGAAGATGTTAGCGTACGACTACGTAAATGCGTAATGTTTAAGTTGGTCGAATTCATTGCTGCGATCAAGAGTGGGAGATACCTGTGGAATATCCTCCTAATCGAAAGCAGTTGAGTGTTAATGCATTCAATTTGCTAGTATCGACGCTTACCGGCGTTAGCGGAGGAAGTTTAGGAGCATTCTTCAAGAGACAAAAATAGTGAGCAAAACCATATCCGCGAGAAGAAGCGTACCAAAAAAATTATAAAACACGCGCTGGAATATGCGTTCCAATCTCTCAGTTGCCACCCAGATGAGGTGCATTTGGAGATTAAAACTCCATTTTATACTTTGTGAGCCCGCTTAGCATCTATGGAGCTGACGTTCCGCCTTGCAATCTTTTCACGTAGCTTTGCTTCCGATCCAAAAAAGCTGGTGCCATAGTCAGACTACATTATTGCAGGTATACCCCTACGTGACATATACCGCTCAATCTCATCACACCAGAGTTATTGTCCTTAGATGTAGTTATCCTGGCATGGACAGCGCGAGTTGCAAGACAAGTGAAGAAGAAACCGCAATTGCTTTAAGTAGCAAGTCGAACATTGACAAAAAATGACCCGGAGTAGTCAACGCAGCATTGGTGAAGGGAAGAGAGTGGTAAATCTGTCTTTAGAAAAGTCAGATTTGATTGGTTGCATAGTTGCAGCTTGGAATTTTATGCACCTCAGGCAGTGTGCTTTGATGAAGTACAATGATGATCTCAGTTTCAGTTCTGTATCAACTGACCTTGGGTATTCAATAACCCCGTTGGAAAAATACTTTGCAAAATCGTTTTCACGGAACAATTATACAAACGGTTGATACATGTAAGTTTCTGTCTGCCAACTTTTGAAGTCAATTCCCATTGACCGCTTGATGCAACCCGAGGAACGGATTGTTGCATTTGAACTAAGGAAAGCAAATTTGGAGCAATTCGTATTTTTCTCTTTCCAAAGACTTGGTGTCAAGCAGGTCTCTTTGCTGGATTTCAAAAGACTCTCCTGCACCAGATATTGAAGATAAGGGTCGATTTTGTCAAGCTTAGTAAGGTCAATAACGCTTCCAGCGAAGTTACTGTAGCCGGCTTGTTTCGGTGAAAGTCGGAGAACAAACGCCAAATTGTGCAAATTGTTTCTGATATGAAACAAATTAATCAAACGGGAACAAAATTGGAGCAAAAGAGGCATGTTTGTTTATATATATGCAGCCAGAAAAAGTGTGTTCGATAGTGTTGCCTTGTTTGGTGCTGTTACTGTTGACGTTTTTGTTCGGTATGAGTGGAAAACGTAGGTTTATTACGAAAAACTCAGCTTTGGTACAAATTCTCAGCTGCAAAAAATCAGCGGACATACCTGCGTGCCAACGCCAGCTGAATTATCATTAGTTGCTAGCTGGTTTTCTTGGTCAGCGCCAGTGTACACCAAAAAATTGCAAACGCTCTTTGTAACAAAATTTGGTTTCTTTTCATTATAGTAAGTTCATTGAAGAACAGTAGTTTGATCATACCGGCCAACCAAGAGTTACTGCAGGCGGTATCACGGAAAACCAATGTCATGTAACTAAACTAGAAGAAATTACAAGCTGCGGTTCTGTCAATGTTAACGTCGGTAACAGATGCTGGTTTTGTAGTGGTTTTATAAGGTGGCTGCTGAATAGTAGTTGCTTCGGCTTGAGCTATGCTACCAGATGGTTAACTGAAGTGATTAATGAAAGTTATTGAGAGTTTGGATGAGCAGACCTTATCTGCTCAAAGAAGCAGCGTGCTATGCGAACTAAAGCACACTTTTGTCATGCACGTTTCTGGTGGAGAAGAATTTGCGCTTGTCACGTAAGCACCAAAAGCAAATTTGATTATGCACCACCAACTAAGCTTGTTGGAGTCTTTGTTTTTGAAACCCAGACATTCACGAAAGCAATTGTAACTCTTGCATATAATTCAGGGAGATTATATATTTATGGAAGCTGATGGCATTTGTTCCTTTGTTTCGCTTTGATGCCAACGGTTTTGAGGCTGTTTGGGTCTTGAAAACCTAAGTGTTGTTATCTTCAGGTTCTGCATTTGTTTGTGTTTTGTTTCATAAGGTTATGCAGCTCAGTTTTTTTCGCCAACCGTTGAAGCCAGTGAGAATTGACTTATTACAGTTCGTTCAAACCGTAAAGAGTAACCAAGAGCTGTTAGTAATTTCTATACCACTTGAAAAAAAGCAGCAGTCTTCAAGTCAGAGTCAGGTAAGAATCACTCAAAAAGGTAGGCAAGGTTGGACACTGCTGCAGAAAAATTAATAATGTCATCGATATTGTGCTTTTTCAGAAGCAAAAAGTTGCTTAGTTTTGCTAAGTGAGCACTTACGACTGCCAAAATTACGTTCTGATTGGTTGCATAGTTGCAGCTTGGAATTTTTTGCACCTCAGTCAGTGTGCTTTGATGAAGTACAATGTTGATCTCAGTTTCAGTTATATATCAACTGACCTTGGGTATTCAATAACCCCGTTGGTAATACTTTGCATAATCGTTTTCACGAAACAATTATACAAACGGTTGATACATGTAAGTTTCTGTGTGCCAACTGTTGAAGTCAATTCCCATTGACCGCTTGATGCAACCCGAGGAACGGATTGTTGCATTTGAACTAAGGAAAGCAAATTTGGAGCAATTCGTATTTTTCTCTTTCCAAAGACTTGGTGTCAAGCAGGTCTCTTTGCTGGATTTCAAAAGACTCTCCTGCACCAGATATTGAAGATAAGGGTCGATTTTGTCAAGCTTAGTAAGGTCAATAACGCTTCCAGCGAAGTTACTGTAGCCGGCTTGTTTCGGTGACAGTCGGAGAACAAACGCCAAAATGTGCAAATTGTTTTTGATATGAAACAAATTAATCAAACGGGAACAAAATTGGAGCAAAAGAGGCATGTTTGTTTATATATATGCAGCCCGAAAAAAAGTGTTCGATAGTGTTGCCTTGTTTGGTGCTGTTACTGTTGACGTTTTTGTTCGGTATGAGTGGAAAACGTAGGTTTATTACGAAAAACTCAGCTTTGGTACAAATTCTCAGCTGCAAAAAATCAGCGGACATACCTGCGTGCCAACGCCAGCTGAATTATCATTAGTTGCTAGCTGGATTTCTTGGTCAGCGCCAGTGTACACCAAAAAATTGCAAACGCTGTTTGTAACAAAATTTGGTTTCTTTTCATTACAGTAAGTTCATTGAAGAACAGTAGTTTGATCATACCGGTCAACCAAGAGTTACTGCAGGCGGTATCACGGAAAACCAATGTCTTTGTAACTAAACTAGAAGAAATTACAAACTGCGGTTCTGTCAATCTTAACGTCGGTAAGAGATGCTGGTTTTGTAGTGGTTTTATAAAGTGGCTGCTGAATAGTAGTTGCTTCGGCTTGAGCTATGCTGCCAGATGGTTAACTGAAGTGATTAATGAAAGTTATTGAGAATTTGGATGAGCAGACCTTATCTGCTCCACAAAGCAGTGTGCTATACGAACTAAAGCACACTTCTGTCATGCACGTTTCTGGTGGAGAAGAATTTCCGCTCATCACGTAAGCACCAAATGCAAATTTGATTATGCACCACCAACTAAGCTCGTTGGAGTCTTTGTTTTTGAAACCCAGACATTCACGAAAGCAATTGTAACTCTTGCATACAATGGAGGGAGATTATAAATTTATGGAAGCTGATGGCATTTGTTCCTTTGTTTCGCTTTGATGCCAACGGTTTTGAGGCTGTTTGGGTCTTGAAAACCTAAGTGTTGTTATCTTCAGGTTCTGCATTTGTTTGTGTTTTGTTTCATAAGGTTATGCAGCTCAGTTTTTTTCGCCAACCGTTGAAGCCAGTGAGAATTGACTTATTACAGTTCGTTCAAACCGTAAAGAGTAACCAAGAGCTGTTAGTAATTTCTATACCACTTGAAAAAAAACAGCAGTCTTCAAGTCAGAGTCATGTAAGAATCACTCAAAAAGGTAGGCAAGGCTGGACACTGCTGCAGAAAAATTAATAATGTCATCGATATTGTGCTTTTTCAGAAGCAAAAAGTTGGTTAGTTTTGCCAAGTGAGCACTTACGACTGCAAAAATTATGTTCTGAAGTCCTCAGTGCATCCTTCTACATCACATCACAGTAGGATATCTCGTCAGTTGCCAGCGTTGCTTCACCTGTGATGAGAGTTCTAAGTTATGTCAAAATAAAATCCCCAGTGAGCTGCCGCGATTCAATTGCAATTTTGAATTGACAAGCGCGCTCATGTCATTGTAATTGATCGCCATTATACAGCGCGAATTTCCACCTGGACAAAGGGTCATTTTACTGGCCTGTCATTCTGTTAGCAAATTTCTTATTCAATGACCCACTGTCTGGTATCATAGGGGAAGAGGCAACCACCTGCGGGTCAATCCAATTTAACGGAACGGCCCAAAACAGCCATGCATGGGTTGAAAGAACGGAGTTGAAAACCAGTTGAAACAATGATGGTGGTTGCGAATGGTTCTCCTTCTGGATTCCCCGTGGTGACTGCATTTCAATCAGAAGAGGTGAAATTGATAGACTTACGATGGGACAAATGTTATGTGCACCTTTATTTTTGGTTGAACAAAATTCATGGCAATTTTACCTTGGATGACTGTTTGTCGGTGCTGTGGAAAACACCAAAGACTCTTAATATGCACAAACTGTAGGCCGAGAGCGATATGGGGCTTAATCTGGGCAAGAGGAGTGTTCGATTTTGTGCAATAGATTAACATGGGGTTGGTGATTGTTTGACTCGGTGTTATAGGCCAGTAATGAGTCGTTGTGACTGTTCTAAAAAATATTGGGAACGGGTGTCTGATTAACAAAAAGAGCCAATGGAGGGGAAAATTGAGCTGAGGTGCAAAAAAAGGGGTTCCGCTTGGAAGGAATCTCAATAAATGTGGGTTTCCCCTTGCGCTGTTAGGCTAAGAGCGCTGTTGTGACAGAGCACATTTGTTTCGGGGGATTGATTATCTGTTATCGGAAACAGAGGAAAGGTGGTGTTTGGGACTCATGGACTAAAAATAAACGGTTGTCTCTGGGATAAGAGGCGTGGTAAATTGTTTCAACGAGACTTGGTTTTTCAATTCTCCTGATTTGTAACCTCTAATGATTTGCTTGTGCAGTAAGATGGAAAAATTTATGTTTTTTTCAACTGAGGTGTGACTGGCTGTGGTAAAAAGGTCTGTTGAATCGATGATGAGGATGACACTAAGTCATGTCCCGACTTTGGGTGATTGTCAGCGGTTAGTTATACCTGAAGCTGCGCCTGGTACAAGGTCTTTTCTTTAGCAGCCGTAGAATATTTTTATGTATGTTATAGTAGGGGTGGAATTTCAGTAAGATCTCATTGTTTAGAACGTAATTAGTCCGAATGAATTGGAGCGCCTTGAAACTTCAGTGCTCTGGCCTTCCACTGTTCCGGCTTGGTTGCAGCCAAGTTTATATTTGTCTGGATCATTGAAACCTTCAGGAGGATATTTGGAAGCTTCTGGTTCAGCTGTTTTTCCATCATTGTTATAATTTAAGGCACAGGATGTGTTGACAACGTCCTGGACTGATTAACGCTTCTGGCTGAGCTCCTAAAACTTGTAGTTGTTGTCTACTGTTTCCTTTTAGGAACGCCGTCTAGCAGTTCAAACTCTTGTTGAGTTTCCTCTACCTACTGGTTCCTGTTGCTTTCCTCCAATTCGTCCGGTCCAATTAGTGTTTCATGTGTAGCCAAGCAAAGGGACTCCTCATTCTGTTTTTCAATCCCCTCTCGCTTCATATTGGCACGTTGACTTTTTTAAAATCACTATCGGTTTCTGATGCGGCCATCAGTTTGGAAACCTTAGAATGAATGGATGCTCTCGATTCTTGCAATTCACTTGCCGTTCTTGGTTGTCATTTTCTCCAAGAAGTAATTTAAAGCAGGAACAAAAGCCCACAAGTCGCCCAATTTCTCAGCAAACGCAATCAGGTCTTCAATTTTGACTCTAACAGGCGTAAAAGATCCGTTGCATTTTTGTTCGAAGGCATTCTATTTTTATTCACATGTTTTGACTACTCAGACAATGACAAATATCTTCAAATATAGCATGCATCTCAGCATCACGCTTTGATCTAGCTACGTAGCTGTTGGAGCTCATGATGTAATGACTTCGACACACAGATACTACACAGACAAACTACTCTTGCACACACAGATACTTATTACACGCAAACTTCAAATGGACTAAAGTTCCACGCCAAAACAGAAACACGCAGAAACACACCGGAGAATTGCACGCGGTGGACTGTCTTTTCAACACACCACACAAGGAGCAGAAAAGTTTGTCGAGCACACAAGTTGCCCAATAAAAACAGATTTACAGCGTTGAGCGCTAAGCGCGCAACGCGACGGGAGAAGGACCCACGGAAAATGAAGTGATGAACCAACGACAAATAGAAACAAGAGGGAAGGAAAGTCGTGCGAGCAAAGTGCGACTGACTGAAAACGGGGCGGACGGAAGTGGTGCATACTAATAAACCAAACATGTTCAAAAGGGAGAAAAAACTGAACGACAGAACAACTGCTGATAATACGCGATATAATGTTTTAGAACATTGCAAAGTGGAAAGATTGAGGGAGATTACAAGCCATAACTGGTCACTTAACTATTTCACAGCATAGATGTGCCTGGCCCTAAACACCGAGTGGCATCTTAGCCATATCAAAGAAATTACTGGAAGAGTTAAAGTTACACAACAGTCTGTTTGTAGACTATGACAGTTGGAAAGTCAATAAGCAATCTACCGGTAGCTGTATAACAAACCCTAGTCGCACCGTAGATGGCGACAGAACCAAAGCAACAAATAACCGTACAATCGCACTAAAACATACAGCAGCAAAATGACTATACTGTAACAGGTGGGTTAGCAAATTAGTAAAGGTGGGAAAGTCAAAAGATCATCAATCCGTAAATCTTGCCTTACTAAGTCAAAACCTAGAAGGTGATAAGACTAGAGCAACACAACGTACCATGAAAATCATCTTACTGCAAAAAAAGACAAAATATTACATGACATGAGACATCATACAGCATTGAGAGCAAGGAGGAACGTAGATGGGAAGACAGCGCTGAAAGAAAAGTATGTACGGTTTATTGAAATAGGGAAGTTTAAAAAAATGAGGTTTTTGGAAGAGCGACGTTATTAGAAGAAAGAAAAACGGAACAGGAGACGGGCGAAGTAATTCGAGAAATAAATCGTTTTATTCTGTGAGCCGGCGGTTTTTAATTTTCTTCTAGTCTTTTCTTTTCTCAGTGTAATTCACTGAATTGAAAAAGCTTGGCGTTGGAAATTTTTTTAACAAATTTGTCATAAAATTTTTTCATTATCCATTTTTTTTGTTTTTTGTTTTTTAGCGCATTTTTGATTACGTAACGGCAATGCAGCATGCTGGACGGTTGTATGCTTGAAAATACGGCTTATCTATATGTTTTTTGCATCAAAAATGACCAAATATATTCTATATTTAACAATTTAGCTTACTTTCCTTTCATTTTTTTTACATCAGAGGTTGTTTTTTGATTGACAAATCGATGATATCTTTTTTGTATTTTTTTCAAACATTACAATTTTGCGTGTTATTGGTCACCGATACGCAAATAATTGTTAACTAAAGCAATTTTAGTTTATTTTTTATCCCTGTTTTTTAAAGTCAGGTATGAAAATGAAGTATGAGATTGCTTCCCGTCTAAGCCTCGAAAAAAAGTTACGGAAATAGTTGAATCATTTTGAAAACCCACAGTTCTTTTGTGGTTAGATTTTGCCATGTATACTCAAAATAAAGTCACGGCAATTAATAGAGTTGTCAAAATTTTGTCATACAGTTTTTTGACGAACCGATGTTCCGTTGCACCAGTGACTTGTAGTGTGGGAGTGTAGCTATACGAGGAGGATGCTTTAAAGCATCTATCTCTCGAGAGGCACATCTGATTATTTTCGAGATCCTAAAGCTGGAGTTTGTTCCGTTGATAGCCAGAATGGCATGTCCGGTTTTGATTCCGTCTTTTTTGTCTAATTCGACCATAAAGCTCTTTACTTTGTCAGACAGTTGGGGGAAAATCTAGTGGGCAGGAAAGACTCTTTGAATAGGCGATAATTTCTTGAAGGAGTAGATTAGCTGACCCTCTCGACTAATCACGCCTACACGGTAAATCATTACTATCTCATTGATATCTTAATTATCATATTCAAGGCTTTTCTCCGACATGGCAAACCCAAATAATCAGTTTATCACAATAATTAGGCCAAAGATATATTATTTTTGTAGACTGGGATGTAGTACCATGCAAAATTCTGTAATCTCAAAACAGTAAGCCGTCAAGACTAAATTTTTTTCGTAAACAGCGTCAATTCAAATAGCTCAAATCAAAAAGGCATCGTAGATAAAAATGATGGATGGTATTTCAAGTAGATTTCCCAATTGTTACAGATGTCCGAACTCACTCGTACAACTATAATCTTCATAAATCTTTATGCGAGAAAACTGCCAAATTTTTCTACTAAATTTACTTGATAAAGTGCACGTTTTTGCGAAGTAATGTGAAAGTTTCCGATGCTAAAACGAAAAATTTTGATGGTTATCTGCTTAGATTCCTATAACGTTTTAGTAATACTGTCGCGATCTTGCTTTTTACCAGAAAACAGTCCCAGTTCAGCAAGGGTGGCCAAAAACCATTGACACTCTGGGCTTTTCCCTGTTTTATATTTGAGGTAGAAAATCTGTCTCTTTTTATCCTGTAAATCTGTCTCTTTTTATCCTGTCTCATTTTATCCTGTTTTTTTGATAACCATATGTGGACAAACTAATGCTCTTTCTGCAGTAACAGTTGTTTGCATAGCCTAATAAGAGTTGGGATTATCCATTGCAATAATTAATGCAGCCCAATGAAGGTCACCTCTCATAGAAATGCACAGTTAATGAAGAATTTCCATAGAATGGTTTGTGACTCATTTAAATTATTATAAAATTATGTTAATCTATCTTAACCAAATAGGATTGTAAAAGTATTGTTTCTATCTTTTTTGAAAAGTAATAATAGGAGGGTAAAAGCAAGATTCAAGTAAGGCAGACCCAAGGTGGGCTCCTTTTACAGCCTTAAGGTATAAAGAGCTAGGGCTACTTATTTCTGCGCACGAAGTAGGCTTAGCTATATCTCTCAGACTAACGGACTCTGTAAAACACTGAAAGTATACTTCAATTATAACGATGTATAAAAAAGTTAACACCGGAGTCAGAGGTATACACATCGTGCAACTAATCTAATAGACTGACTACAGTCAGTTGATTTAGCGCTATATGAAAGATATAGTGTCCTCTCAGTCTCTGATTGGTTCGAGGAGCACATCCAGCAATTCTACTGCTACATCCATCCGGGGTTGACAGTTTTAAATCCGGATCTGTGAGTTGTAGCAGAAATACATAGGATGAGTGATCCTCGTTGTAGAAGGGAGTGAAGAGTCGTGTTGTCGCTGAAGTGAAATTGTGACTTGTCCCGTCTAGAGTCCCTGTCAGTAGAGTGTCGACTAGTGTCGTCAGTAAGTTGTCCACTTCAAGTGTGGATTCATAAGAAGTGCCAGTTACAGGGTGTGCTCGCCAGTAGCTTCAGTCATGTCAGAGTACCCAACTGTCTCTCTCTGTCCTGTAGTGAGGATTTGTTCCAGGTTGGAGGATCGCTTGTAGTCTGTAGTCTCTGTCTGTTTCTATAAAGAAAAGAAAAAAAATCGAGTGAGTTTACGAACAGTGGTCTTTAGGTTTTGTGGGTCAATGAGCCGGATGTGGCAGGACTGTGGCCTACGTCCGAAACTCGAATTCAAAGTCAGGGGCCTGATTTTTCGAACCCTGAGGAATTCGAGGAACTCTTTATCTCGTGCAAGACAGGCGGCAAGCGCACGAGGAAAATGGTCAACGTTGCAGTTGGGTTGCAACGCTAGGAGGCGGTTGGGGATCTGTGTTTTCTCTGGTTTCATTTCCCGATTTGCCAGCTTAACCACCATCCACTCACTGTAGAGGAAATTAAAAGTGTGCCCATACATACACTTTGTTGCTGCTCCCTCTACACACTGGAGGTATTCGATGGGGACAGGTATCGGGCGATGCTTTTTGCCTAAAGTGGCGAAAACAAGAAGTAATTATTGATAGGGACAAAATTGCGGAGCGTTCCTTCACAATAGGTGGGATTGTGATTTAACTGTAGTTCATGTAGTAAGCTAAAGTGAGTTTAGTATTTGAATATTGGAGACGTGAGTTCATGTGGACTAAAAGGTTATTCCGATGAAAGTGGCGTTGAACGAAAAGGTAATTGTTGATCGTATGGAGCATCTTTGTCATATTTACTTTGTGAGTCGGACTGTTCACATCCATTTGTGTTGCATGCAAAAACCAAACTGAAGATAGAAGGGGTCGTATTTTTGATTTATACGGTAGTGGGCGACATCTCTCGTGAACAGTGTGTACAGATAGTCGTTTTGACGGTCTGCGAGAGTGAATAACTATTTTGAGATGTGCCACAATTGCTCTGGAGAGCGGATTGATCGGGAAGTGCAAGCAATATTGTGGGAGGTCCTTATCCCCTGCTTCTGCTACATACTCATTTTCCAACTGTCCCATGGAGCATGAGCTAGCCATTTGTTTCAACGTTTGATGTGGTGGCGTAAAAAAATGTTATTGTTAGGGGGTCTATTCAGGTGCAACTACTGTGAAAATGGACCATTACTGGATTCGAACCAGCATCTCTTACTTGCAAGCCTAGTGTGCTACCCAATTACACCAACTGGTCTTAAGCTCTCGAACTTGGGCATCTCTTATAACCCGTTCTTACGTTATTTCTTGTTCCTCAAGGCTTCATTTCTCTAGCCAAGTATACGTTGAACAAGTAGAGCCTCTTGTCAAGCTATGTCAAGCTTATCTTATGCACAATTTACATTAGGTTGTTCTCTTTCAACCTTCTAACACTCCCCCCTTAAATTGCGCATCCTCTCTTTCACAGTTTCTAACTATATTGTCTCTCTTTTGCGGTTAAGCTCAGAGACTAGGGTCTGGGCCCATAACCTGTTAGGGGGTCTATTCAGGTGCAACTACTGTGAAAATGGACCAGTTCTGGATTCGAACCAGCATCTCTTACTTGCAAGCCTAGTGTGCTACCCAATTACACCAACTGGTCTTAAGCTCTCGAACTTGGGCATCTCTTATAACCCATTCTTACGTTCTTTCTTGTTCCTCAAGGCTTCATTTCTCTAGCCAAGTATACGTTGAACAAGTAGAGCCTCTTGTCAAGCTATATCAAGCTTATCTTATGCAGAATTTACATTAGGTTGTTCTCTTTCAACCTTCTAACACTCCCCCTTAAATTGCGCATCCTCTCTTTCACAGTTTCTAACTATATTGTCTCTCTTTTGCGGTTAAGCTCAGAGACTAGGGTCTGGGCCCATAACCTGTTAGGGGGTCTATTCAGGTGCAACTACTGTGAAAATGGACCAGTACTGGATTCGAACCAGCATCTCTTACTTGCAAGCCTAGTGTGCTACCCAATTACACCAACTGGTCTTAAGCTCTCGAACTTGGGCATCTCTTATAACCCATTCTTACGTTCTTTCTTGTTCCTCAAGGCTTCATTTCTCTAGCCAAGTATACGTTGAAAAAGTAGAGCCTCTTGTCAAGCTATGTCAAGCTTATCTTATGCACAATTTACATTAGGTTGTTCTCTTTCAACCTTCTAACAGTTATTGCTCTCAGGGAAATTAACACCGTGATCCGTGTTGAAGCCCAGATGATTGGTGGATTGATGTAACTTGAAGTTCGGCCCAGGTGCTCTGTGCAGAACTCCTCGTTTGTGGGCTTGGTCGCTCGCGATATACAAATGGAGTTCCCCTGACAACGAGAAGGAAGTGGCGGCTGAAGGCAGCGGTTTCATCCGCGCACGGGTTACTGAGTCCACAGACTGTGGCTGTGGAGAGGCATGGGCCGGCGTTTGCATCTCACACACAGGCTCTGGTACCGGAGGAGGTAGCACCAGGGGTGTAAGGGGCGAAGACAGGGTCTCTTCAACGTCCAGCATAATGAGGACGTATACCGTAGGGCCGACATTTGGGGGAATAGGTGAAACTCCATCTTGTGCACAAGAAGTGACAGTTGTGTTGTCTCTCAAATAAAAAATGTCAGATACGAGTACTAGGTAAGTTTAAGATTAGTTCATCCGGGATTTCCTGATAATCAGGATCATCATCAAAAGAATCTTTAGAGAGTGATATGGCACGTGAGCGTTTGCATTTACTAGACTGGAAAGTGTGTAAACGCAAGGGTTGAAAATCGGGTGTTTTGTGCGGTTCTACTGGTAATTCATAGCATTCAAGAATAGATGTGGGGAGAGTAGAGGCTCTGTGCTTATTAGAGTTATTGTGTACTGGAGAGGAAACTTTCTACATAAATGTTCAAATTTTCTGTGTAATAAATTCAAATCATTTTGAAGGTGCAAGGTACTAATATCGACAGAGTTTTTTCGTCTTTTCTTAGTTGATGATGGTTTACATTTTGTAGTGTCAAATTGTAATACATGAAAAATAATTTGTGAAAAAACTTCAAAAAGTCCAGAATTGATAATCTTAGCTAATGTGATATTAGGACCTAAGAGTGAATTGAGGTTGAACGCGTTCAATGCGCTACGAAATAGTCCAAAGAGACACTGTTCAAAATTAAAAACAGTCCAATTAATGGGTGTTTCTTTTAATACGTACCAAAAGGCATCCAAAGATTCCTATGAGGGATTCTTTTAAATAGCTGCCGTTGATCAAATCACGCTAATTGAGACGGAGAAGTGTAAATTTTTTTCCGTTAATAAACAATTTGTTAAAATAATTATTGTATTGACTTTGTAGTTGTGAAAATTGTGGTTGTAATTGTGCTTGTTTTGCAAGGTCTGCAAAATTTACAGCTAGTGCCACTTCAAATTTTTCGGCGGCGTCATCTACTAATTTTTTAAATTTCAATTTATCAAATGAATTTTTTCAATATTTTGGCTATATATGCCAAGTTGTTGTGCGGTAAAATCCGTGTCGGTGAAACGGTTTTCAACTTCGTCAGGTGTGAAATTTTTAACGTGGTTTCACGCTTTAATTGTGTAAGGCGTTAAACGGTATGACTCATCGCCATCTGTATCTAGTGATATTTACAGATCAAAATTCTCAGCTTTACAAGTTGCTTTATTAGACCAAGGAAAGTCTTGCTTGTTACTTGATCTACAAATTGGCGTTTGTATTGATAAAAAAGGGGAATTCGTTTGAAACATTGATTTTCTAAGACATAAAGAGGTGAAGAAACAGTTTTACATTGAAAAAGTGAGATGACATTAGAGCTTTTTACTGTAGCCAATATGTTTCGCTGTCCTGTGATAACGTATCCAACAAGTGGAAATTTTTGTGTTAATAGGATAAAGGCGGTCTGTTTTAGATCACGATCAAAATAAATTTGATAAATTGATGGACTTTTGTGGTCCATTTCAAGTAGTATTCTGCTAATCATATGATAGAGTTTAACGTCAATCTGTACATTAGGGTGTACAGCACCAAACCAATTTTGTTTACGGAGAAATTCGTATCTATCAGATTTATGGTAAACTTTCGTATTTTTCAAATTGACGTCAAACAGTTACCAATATATGCTTTAGTGTATGGTGTAATTAACGTCAAAACTACGCGTGATTTTAATTTTTTGAAGTGACTCTCCTAGTGCATGGATGAGCTGATGTTTGTGCCCTGGCTTTTAGCCCAGGGATTATCCGTGGCGTTAGGGATCCATTCATGATCCCGTGTATTATATATCAAGTTTCCGTGTTAGTAAGCAAAGGATTGGTAGCGATATAGTTGAAAACGGCCTTGTTTAGCTTCGATATTAACCAGCGGAGGTCTTTAAAAAAATCAAATTGTATCATCTGTGGGATATACTGATGTCTACGTGACCAACACGTTCAAGTTCTGTACGAGCTTCAATTTCTGTGGGAAAGAAAGAACATACCAATCATCGGGATCAAACCGGAAACCTCTCTTAAGTGAAATTTTGTGTCAAAAGCTTTCTTTGTCGCTGTGTTTTGCATATATGGCTTATGCAAGTTTTTGAAGTGTTCATATTTTTGAGAATATGAAAACTTGTGCTGGGAGGTTTTGAAAGTCTGCCGGTTTGATCTTATATTCGCCAATCTTATTGAGCTTATAATACTGCATAATTGTGATATGCTGGGGGAGCAATAATGGTGTGTTACTATTAAATCTTGTGTTCCTGATTTGGGACCAAATGTATTGCGATTATCAACTTTATTTGGTTGTCTTGTTGGAAGTGAATATGAAAGGAATGAATTAATCAGAAATAAGATTAGATTTGTAATGGACATGTGTAAGAACGTCTAGAGTGAGGGTTGTAGAAGCCAAAAAATCCTGCAGTGTTTTTTGTTTATCTGTCAAAATTTTAGTTTATCTGTCAAAATTATAGGTGAAGCAGCAGCTTGTGGGTGAAAAACTAATTTATCTTGTTGCACAAAAAATTTCGACAGAGAAAGTAATCATAGATTGTTTGAGTTAATGGTGTGCTCGTTGTTTTTGTACTGACGTAATCTTTGAATTAGAGATTTTTTGTTGTGCCCAATTATGTAATTGTTCACCGTTATTATGGTCTCCAAAAAGAGCGGGAGGGGGAACAACAAAATTTGGGTCAAGTTTCAATGGTAGAGTTGGATAAGTTCTAGTAGTATCGGGTTGTTTCCCAATACAATGTTGAGAATATTTATCTGGGTCAGGTGGGGTTGAGTTTGTGCTAAGAGTGATTATAGGTGAAGCACATTGGAAACTGAGTGGTAACGAATTTTGAAAAGAAGGGGGTGAATTGACTATATTAAATTATTGATTCCAGTGAGCTTGTGAAAGCACACGTTCAATATTAGTGACTAGTCTTTATGGAGGATTAATAGATTACTTGCAAATTGGGGAAGGAGTAGTTGAGGAGAACTGAGAACTAAGTGGATCTGAATCAGAGGTGTCAGAAATATGACTGATATCTTGTGGTGTATCTTCTATATTAGAAACAGTATGAATTGGCTGTGGCAATTCAGATCTACTAGTTTTGTTTGTGTTAGCGAAATTGATTGGATGAGTCGAGTTTTGTGGTGTGTTTGAATAGTTAAAAAGTTTTGGTTGTCGTGCTCGTGGTGGAGCTGGTATAAGTGTAGGTTGTTGTATTGTCGCGTTTGCAAGAAAGCCTTAGTATGGCAACAAAGTCTGTGTATTTGGATTTGTTGTTGTTGTGCTTGCGTTTGGTGTATTTGCCCTTGACTTTGATAGGTGGATATGGGATTACTGACTGAGGGTAAAATGGGGGAGTGTCCAGTAGGACGAAGTCTATCTGAAGATTTGGCAGTAGTAATGACTGAGTATGAGTGCTCTTCAGTTTCTTGAGCTTGTGATTTTTTAAAGAGTTTAAACGATGACTTCTTGGTGGTAGATTGTCTGATAGCGTATTAGTATGAACAAATTGGTGATTCTGAGATGGGGGACGCTTGGGCTAGTGCGGGTTTGCTGATTAGAGGACGCATTTGTCACGTTAATCGTTCACCCAGAGAGCGGCAATCATCACAATAGAATATCTTATAACGATTGAAAGATGGAATGACAATTATAATTAAATTTAAAGCGGGTTTACTAACTCGGATTGCTGCAAAGGTTGACTCTGGTGGGTGGGAGTACATTGTGTTGATAGATGAGATCTAAGAAATCAGCATAAAAAACAGTTAACAATTCTGCGATTGTGTAATCTTTCCTAGCGAACGAAAAAATAATATGAGGGTATTCAATTTCACTTTGCGACTTGTTGTTTTGCGAGTTGTTGTTATTGTTCATCCAACTTAATAAAATCTTTAAAATATTTTATATCATAGGAGGCTGGGATAGCGTCGAGATTTATTGTACATACTATGTCGGTCTAGAGAAGTTTTTGTTCTTTTTGGTGTTGCTTGTGGTGGAAAAATTGCAAGGTAAAAGAAATTAATTTGTTCGTTGTTATATAAAAGTCCCTTTTATAAAAGACCTAATCACAACAAATTTGTGAATATTTTTTGTGATCTGGGTTATAGAAAATATCTTGGAAAGGCATTTGTTTTTTTTGAAACTCTGAATTTATCTAAACGTGTCGGCGTATGCGATTCCTTGAAACAACACTTCAAGTCTCTGTTCTGATCTAATTTGCATACCCGCCTGTTTTGCGAAGAGCAATTAAGCTCTCAGTGGTGTGTGACTGAAAGTTGTAGTTTGAATTAAGAGTGTGAGCTGCTTTGAGCTTGTTTGGTTCAGCTTTTGCTTCAGTGAGCTGGTTGTTTTTGCTGCTGCGAGCTGGCTAATTTTGTTGAGAATAAGAACTGTACTGTGAGACATACAAATCTTAGTTTAGTAAAGAGAAAATGGGAGAAATAATTATTGAGTGAAGAGTGATGTTGAGAAACTTAGAGATTTTTTCGAAGATTAGATATGAGAGGGAGTGAGAAAGATATTTATCAAGAGAGAAATTGAGCATGCTAAAAGACTAGAGTTTTAAAAGAGAAAAAAGAGAGAAGAGAGACAACTAAATTGTAGGCGAGGTGGACTTTGAAGTGATTTTGGACGATGCGGTCTAGCTTGACCACGACATTTCTTCGGCAAGAAAAAAGTTACCGAATCATATCTCGTTAATTAGATTGGGAAATTATTCCCAGACCCATCTGGGGGTCGGTTTCTAACTAAAGTTTAGGTTAATTTACTTTCTTTTTTGTCGTGGAGAATGGCCTATAATTTCCTCTTTTTTATTTCCTGATTGAGGGATTTTTGTGGTTCTGCTAGGGTAGCAGGTTAAAAGATAGTCCGCATGTTTTTTTAGCTTTGTGGAGGGGTTTTGTTTTTTTCCCAGTGAGGGTAATTGTATTAGTGGGGAGAAGGGTGAAAAAACTATCCGAATTTTTCCTCTTGTATAGGAGAACTAGGAAATTCTTTTTTTGGTGTATTTCTATCTACGGGGAATTTAGTGTATTATGCTAAGTTATGTATCTCTTGTTTTGTAGTTTTCCGAGGTTCTTTCGGGTATATCAGTCACACTACAAGGTTGTGGGGGAACGTTCACTATTGGATGGTATGTCGGGTTTGTCTAGACTAAACGAGTCAGATTTGGAAGTTGTGATAATCGATTTTTTAGGCTGAAGTCGTAATAAAAAGTAGTCGGAGACGGTTTATTTGTTTACGTGAAAAGTTCCCTAGTATATATGTGACCACCGTGGGGGTATCAATTATTTTATAAGGTCCAACTTTCTGTGTTTGGATCTTTCTTTAGATTCTAATTTGGGGAGCTTAATTTACAACAAGAAAAGAAATGCTAATTTTATGTGATTGAGCCGTTCCAAAGCGGCGATTTATGAATGTGCGTAATTGTTTATTCTGATTTAAATATTTTTGGGTTTCATTATAAATTTCCGAGTGTATCGTGTCTCGATTTTGAAACCAGTGTGCAAAGGTTCGTTTTTGTAGTTCTTTAATTTGGTGGTCATGATTAAGATGATCAGTATGCAAATGTTTACGGAAAGAGTGGCATTGTGAATTTTTTGAAGATTTACAATTGCAAAAACTGTCTGTAGTGGAAGATTGGTTAAATATCATTGGATTTTTTTGGTTTTATGCGGAAAATGAGTTCAAATGGTGAGAGGTTCATATTTGTTCTAACATGTAAATTAAATGCAAATGGGAATGTTTTGACTCTTTATGACCATGTGTCATACTGTGAATCTAAGATTGAGCGTAAAAATGTATTCAGTTGTCTAGTGCTGTTTTCTTCTAGTCCATTTGACATTTTACCAGGGTGTATACGGTGTGCGTGGTTTAAATTGTACATTGTAGACTCGGCCAAAATATGCAAATTGGCCATTAATATATTCATTTCCATTATCAGTTACTAAAATACCAGGTATTCAAATTTTTAAGCATCCAATGGTCAAATAATATATTATCTGCAAATGCTGCATCATTTTTTGGACAAGGATGAAGGACAACATAGCGTGTGAACGCGTCTACAATGAAATATACATAAAAGTTTCCATCTGAAGATGGAGAAGTTGGGCCTTTCACGTCCATCGAAATACGGTGGTTGAAGTATGGTGAAACTTCTGAAATTTGCTGTTGTGGAGCCATAAGAAAATTTGGCATTGTTTTGCTCGTTTGGCAATTTAAGCAATCTTGTGTTAGAATTGCTATCCATGTTTTAACCGTTTGAAAATTAGGCGCTTTCTGTTATTGTAGCAAAAGTTTTTTGTCAGGATCGAGATGGCCTTAAAGGTCATGTGAAAGCGCGATATGAAACACTGTGAAGAGAAAGTGGTAAACATTTTTTTGACGGTTGCCTTTCTTGGATATAATATAAAAGTTGATTGGTTTCATTTATGCTTAAACCCTGAAAACATCTATAGTAGTGTAGCAGTCCCCTATTTGCTCGGACTGTTAACGAAAAAAGAGGGGGGCGGTTTATGTATTTTTTACAAAGAAGGAGTTGTCGTAAGACAGGATCTTGTTGTTGTGGTTCTTGTGAGAATATATCTGTAATTTCTGTTTGGTCATTATAGAAATAATTGTATATTTCTGATGATTTGGGTATAAAGTTGTCCTTTGGATTGAAAACTTGACACTACTTATTAATTCTGCATAGTTTGCATCTTGAAAATCAGATGTAAAAGTTTCTGTTTAATTTGTATTCCGTGTAACATCTGTGTGTTTTACAATAGGATAGTTTTCTAAGTTTGATTGATCTTGCTTCAACTGTTGAGTTTTGTGATAATGCGGTTCTGTGCTTTTGTTTCACATTCGTGGCATGAAATGTGATAGTAGAGATTGTTTTCAAGTTGTAATTTGAAATAGTTATCTTTTAATTGTAGATATATTGGAAAGTGTGGTGATTCCACAGCAGTCTCTGTTGTTATTGTGTTAACGCATTCTTTCGATACGGCACATTGGCACTGTATTGGTTGTGTTTGTTGGTTATGTGTTATAAAGAATTTTACTGAATCAGGAACTTCAACCACCCGTAGAAGATGGTCTTCTTGTGCTGTCGTTGTAGTTGAATGACTTGAAAAGTCTGGAAATGAAAGGTTTTTGCCTTCCGTCCTTAATATGTGTACGTTTGGGAATTTCATAAGAATCAATTGGAATTTATAAACTCTGTGATTCGGCTTGTTCTCTTTTGTGAAAAAAAGGGAATAAGTTTGTGGTCAGTATAGATAATAATAGGGTGTTGTGACCCTTCGATAAGAAATTCATTTTCAGAGAGTGCGTAAATTACTGCAGAGCATTTGCGGCGAAGAAAGGTTGATAGTCTGAATTCTGTGGTAGAGAATAAAGGACAGTTCGCGGAAACTATATCCATTTTACCAAACTGGTTTTTCTGGAAAACTGTAGTTCTTTTGCCAAAGTTTGAGGCATCACATAAAATAAAAAAAGGTTTATCTGAATTAGGAATTGCGAGACGTAGTGTGCCATCTGTAAGTTCTTTTTTTACTCTCTCAAATGTATGTTGTAGTTCTGGAATCCATTGAAAATACTGTATCTCAAAGTTGAATGTAGAAAAGTCTCAAGATAACTTGTAGATTATATATACATTTTGAGATGAGAAAACCAAAATAATTTTTTTTTGGTAGTTGTAATTTTAAGAATCCATCTATTTTAGATTTTAATGTGTGTATGGGATTATTCTGTGTTTTATGTCCTAAGAATTTGCCTGATTCTAGAAAAAAGAAGGATTTATCTGGAGAGGCTTAGAAATTTTTGTTCTTGAGGTTTTTTCGATATAGATCTAGTGTTTGTAACATTGTGTCTGTCGTAGTATCTTAAAAAACATCCTAAAGATATGTGACTATTTTATTTTTGCGAATTAGTGATTTAAAGATGCTACTCATAAAAGATCAAAAGGCGGCTGGCCGATATAAATACCGTCAAACAAGCGTATAAAACAGTATTGTTGTCCGGCAATGACAAGATTGGCGAGTCGTTGTGACGGTGTATCTAGAGGATTTTGGTTGTATGCACTATTTATGTTTAAAACAGTATTGTTGTCCGGCAATGACAACATTGGTGAGTCGTTGTGACGGTGTATCTAGCGGATTGTGGTTGTATGCACTATTCATGTCGTCTATGAAGAAAACCGGGTCTTTAATTCGTTTAAAATAATTATCTATACCGGCTCTATTGGCCAACTACTTTTAGTTTTGTCAATCATTGTGTTTAACTGGCAAGCGTCAAGGACAATTTAAATGGATTCTCCCTTTTTGAGTATAATTGCTGGGTTAATAAATGTGTTTCATGTAGTGAGAAAATAGGTGTTCACAAGTGCAATGTTATTAAAAGGTGTTAAAATATCAAGTAAACGTTGTACTCTTTCCTGTAATTGCAGGGGTGTACGGGTAGCTTGTTGCTTTATGAATACTGCTGTTGGCTCTAACGGTTGGTTTAATTCGACTTTGATTTTTCCTGCATCAAATTTAGTCGTGGCATAGCAATGTTTATATCTTATTAAAAATTGTGCTAGTTGTTCAATTTGTGTTTTGGCCAGTTTAGTGTGTTTAGAATTGAACATTTGGAGAAAATTTTTGTTTGTATTTGTGAACGAAGAGATATAAGATAGTATATGGCACATTTTTTGTTGTGATTTGTATTCACGTTCTTATTGCTTAGTAACATTTAGGCAATAGAGCTTCGTTAGTGTTTCTAACGTACCGTGTGTGAAGTAGTTTGAAGTATAGGCATTCATTAGTTTTGTGAGTTCATTGATGCAATATTTTGTTGTTTGAAAATCTATGAGTGAAACTACTTTTTGTGCGTATCCGATTAATCATTTTACAAGTGTTAATGAGAGGTTTAAAAGATTTTGTATAATATTTTGAATAAAGGATAGATAAGGATAATCGACATTATTTGTATCCACTAAGTAAAAAACATAATTTTTTGTGCTGGTATAATTGAGAAATCAGGTTGATAAATTATAGTTACATATGCATATTTGCTTTTGCATTCGTATGCAGTGAGTGAATAAGTTCAAATTCTGTGCTCAAAAAGTTGGAAGTATAGTGAACGATCACCGCTAACGGGAAAAAACCGTGATTCATATGTAGGTGATTTTGTTGAAATATCATAGAATTTTAAGAATTTTTAATCGCTATTGTGTTTTATCTTTAGTGTGTGAGATGAACGTTTTATTGATTCAACACATTTATCTAGGAATGGTGTTCCTAATATATTGAATTTAGTGTTTGAGACATGAAAAGTGAGTTTGAAGTTGATGTCACGAGAAGTTCTGTGTTCCGTTACGTCTGGGTAGAGAGTAAGTTTTACCGTTCCATTTGACTGTAATTTAGAATTATTTGCTGCTGAGAGAACAAAGGTTGATGCTTTCAGTTGTAATTTGTTGTATTTTTTATTTCATTCCACTTATCGTTTTATAGTACCTTAAGTGTAGCCTCCGAGTCGATTAAAAAATCAATTTCAAGATGTGGCGAAATCGTTTTTTTATGATCGAATGTCTGTTGTGAGTATATTCTTAGCGGTAATACCCAAATATTTTTTTTCGATGTAGAAAGGATGTATTTTTCTGTGAGAGTATTACATTCTTTCTGACAGTTAAAATTTTCATCTTGGGTATCTTGATTTAGTTCTAAAAGAAAATCATCAAATTGCTGTTCTGGAAGTTGTTCTTCTGAAACATTTTGTGTATCATGGTGATCCGTTTTTGACGTCGTGTCATCCGTTTTTTCTTGTTCTAAATGTGATAGTATTTTGCTTGTGTTTGCAAATGTTGGTTATCAAATTTTTTTGAAGTTCTTGGCAAAACGCTCGCCATTTTTACTTGATCTCTAAAGGTAGGTGTGAGAACCATTGTTGTACGGCGCCCATTAGGGCCGTTTGTATCATAGCAATTCGTCTGAGAATCCATGATTCATGATAAGGTGAATCAACTTGTTCAGGTCCCGCTGTCTATACCAGATTTGCTGCATATAATCTGCATATAATAGGGGTTGGAGCATTTGTAGGTTGTTGATTTTTCTGTGAATTAAATTGTCTAATAAAATTTACTAGTTGTTGTGGAGTTTATTGAATATTTTTGTTATTGGTTAACGTTGATTGTACTGATCTATATAAAATGACAGGTTGAATATCAAAGTGTACTGAATTTTGTCATGGTAATTGTGGTAAGGTTGTGTTTGTATTTGGTATCGTTGGAAGAGTTGTGTTTAGAGGGTCTGCATTTTTTGTTAATTCAGTTGAATTGACAGGTTTTGAAGGTCGGTTTATTTCATAAATGTTTGAGTTGTCAGTAGTATCATATATGACATCATTAAGGTTATTACTATTATTAATGTTAATATTATTATAACTATTATTATTATTATTATTATTATTATTATTATTATTATTATCAATATTATTATTATTATTAGTATTATTATTATTATTTTTATTATTATTATTATTATTATTAATATTATTATTACTATTATTACTATTATTATTATTACTATTAATATTATTGTTATTATTATTATTATTATTATTATTATTATTATTGTTATTAATATTATTATTTTTATTATTATTTTTATTATTATTATTATTATTATTATTATCATTATTATTATTATTATTATTATTATTATTATTATTATTATTATTATTATTATTACTATTATGACTGTTATTATTATTATTACTTTTATTATTATTATTATTATTATTATTATTATTATTTTTATTATTATTATTAATATCATTATTATTATTATTATTATTATTATTATTATTATTATTATTATTATTATTATTATTATTATTATTATTATTATTATTATTTTATTATTATTAATATTATTATTATTATTATCATTATTTTTATTATTATTATTATTATTATTATTATTAATATTATTATTATTATTTTTATTAATATTATTATTATTATTATTAATTTTCTTATTATTACTACTATTGTTATTATTATTATTATTATTATTATTATTATTATTATTATTTTTCTTATTATTATTATTGTTATTATTATTATTATTATTATTATTATTATTATTATTATTATTATTTTTATTATTATTATTATTACTATTTTTATTATTATTAAATTCATTACTAAAATTATCATTATTTTTATGATTTTCATCTTTTTATTATCCTGGTTTTCATGGTCAACCAACGAGAGAGTGTTCACGGTATCAGATAAAAGAAAGTGTTCCATCGTCTAATAGTGTGGAATTCAAATCAAATTCTATGGTTTCATTAAATTTTGTTTCCATTGGTCGTGAATGAACAATAGTATCTATGTTTTCAGTTGGTGACGCTTCAATAGATGTATTTGTAATGTCGGGAATGTTTGTTAAAGTGAATGGTTGAATTTCTGTGTTATGATTTTTAATTTTTATATTTTTTGGTCGATTTTTAGTTTTTGGATGATTTTCGGTGGTGCTTCTTTGATAGTTCTGAAATTTTCAGGAAATCAATTTGAATCTTGAATGTAGTTTAATATTTCTGGCAGTTTATCCATCAATTGTGGGTTTGATTCTGCTATTAGTTTTCTAGCCAAAAAAAATGGCTCACAAAAATTTTCCAAAATCTGTGAATATACCAAGATGAAAGTGTGAGAGAATCTAATATTTCTTCTTCGGTTAAATCTGCATCTTTTGCAGAGCTTATGTAAGTTTTCAGAAGGTGAGTAAAACCTTCAATTTTTTGAATAGCACTTTCGTGTAGGCTTTCTTTTAATGGTTTTAAAAGCGGCGATTTTGAGTGTTGGCGCTAGGCGTTTTAAAAATTCGAATGACGATTTCCCAAATGCACCAGTTCTGTCTGAAGTTTGTAATTCTGTCCAGACTCCGTTAAGAAATTCAAATAATGTATCTGGTAGTGGGTTGAAAAATGTGTCATAGATGAGTGGAATATAAGTTGTGGTTAGTGGAAAACAAATAAAAAGAATTGAGCCCTTTGTGAGTTGAGCTCCATAAATTTCGATTGAATATGAGAGACGGGCTATGCGTGAAACTTGTGAAATTTTGTCTGGTAAAGTGCTAGTGTTTTTTTTTGTTTCCCGGAAAGATGTGTTATGCTTTCTAATAGTAATTTCGCTTGTGTTTGCAATTGTTGGTTATTAAAATTCTTTTAAAGTTTTCGGCAAAACGCTTGCCAGTTTTTCTTGATCTCTAAATGTAGGTGTGAGTACCATTGTTGTGCGGGGACCATTAGGGCCGTTTTTATCATAGTAATTCGTTTGAGAATCCATGGTTCATGATAAGGTGAGTCAACTTGTTCAGGTCCTGCTGTCTTTACCAGATTTGCTGCATATAATCTGAATATAATAGTGGGTTGGAGCATTTGTAGGTTGTTGGTTGTACTGTGAATTAAACAGTCTAATAAACTTTACTAGTTAGTGTGGAGTTTATTGGATATTTTTGTTATTGGCTAACGTTGATTGTACTGATCTATATAAATTGACAGGTTTAGTGTCAAATTGTACTGAATTTTGTCATTGTAATTGTGGTAAGGGTGTGTTTGTATTTGGTATCATTGGAAGAGTTGTGTTCAGAGGGTCTGCATTTTGTGTTAATTCAGTTGAATTGACAGGTTTTCAATGTCAGTGGATTTCATAAATGTTTGAGTTGTCAATAGTATCATATATGACATCATTAAGGTTGTTACTATTATTAATGTTAATATTATTATAACTATTATTATTATTATTATTATTATTATTATTATCATTATTATTATTATCAATATTATTATTATTATTATTAGTATTATTATTATTATTATTATTATTATTATTATTATTATTATTATTATTAATATTATTATTACTATTATTACTATTATTATTATTACTATTAATATTATTGTTATTATTATTATTATTATTATTATTGTTATTAATATTATTATTTTTATTATTATTATTATTATTATTGTTATTATTAATATTATCATTATTATTATTATTATTATTATTATTATTATTATTATTATTATTATTATTATTATTTCTATTATGACTGTTATTATTATTATTACTTTTATTATTATTATTATTATTATTATTATTATTATTATTATTATTATTATTATTATTATTATTATTATTAATATCATTATTATTATTATTATTATTATTATTATTATTATTATTATTATTCCTATTATTATTATTATTATTATTATTATTATTATTATTATTATTATTATTATTATTTCATCTTGGGTATCTTGATTTAGTTCTAAAAGAAAATCATCAAATTGCTGTTCTGGAAGTTGTTCTTCTGAAACATTTTGTGTATCATGGTGATCCGTTTTTGACGTCGTGTCATCCGTTTTTTCTTGTTCTAAATGTGATAGTATTTTGCTTGTGTTTGCAAATGTTGGTTATCAAATTTTTTTGAAGTTCTTGGCAAAACGCTCGCCATTTTTACTTGATCTCTAAAGGTAGGTGTGAGAACCATTGTTGTACGGGGCCCATTAGGGCCGTTTGTATCATAGCAATTCGTCTGAGAATCCATGATTCATGATAAGGTGAATCAACTTGTTCAGGTCCCGCTGTCTATACCAGATTTGCTGCATATAATCTGCATATAATAGGGGTTGGAGCATTTGTAGGTTGTTGATTTTTCTGTGAATTAAATTGTCTAATAAAATTTACTAGTTGTTGTGGAGTTTATTGAATATTTTTGTTATTGGTTAACGTTGATTGTACTGATCTATATAAAATGACAGGTTGAATATCAAAGTGTACTGAATTTTGTCATGGTAATTGTGGTAAGGTTGTGTTTGTATTTGGTATCGTTGGAAGAGTTGTGTTTAGAGGGTCTGCATTTTTTGTTAATTCAGTTGAATTGACAGGTTTTCAATGTCAGTGGATTTCATAAATGTTTGAGTTGTCAGTAGTATCATATATGACATCATTAAGGTTGTTACTATTATTAATGTTAATATTATTATAACTATTATTATTATTATTATTATTATTATCATTATTATTATTATTATTATTATTATTATTATTATTATTATTAATATTATTATTACTATTATTACTATTATTATTATTACTATTAATATTATTGTTATTATTATTATTATTATTATTGTTATTACTATTATTATTATTATTATTATTATTATTATTATTATTATTATTATTATTATTTCTATTTTTTTATTATTACTATTATTATTATTATTATTATTATTATTATTATTATTATTATTATTTTTATTATTATTATTAATATTAGTTTTATTATTATTATTACTATTTTTTATTATTAATAATATTTTAATTATTATTATTATCTTTTTTATTATTATTCTTATTATTATTATTATTATTATTATTATTATTATTATTATTATTATTATTATTTTCATTATTATTAATTTCATTATTAAAATTATTATTTTTTTTACTAACACCTTTTTTATTATCGTGGTTTTCAAGGTCAACCAACGAGAGAGTGTTTACGGTATGAGATAAAAGAAAGTGTTCCATCGTCTAATAGTGTGGAGTTAAAATCAATTTCTGTGGTTTCATTAAATTTTGTTTCCATTGGTCGTGAATGATCTATAGTATTTAGGTTTTCAGTTGGCGACGCTTCAAGAGATGTTTTTGTATTGTCGGGAATGTTTGTTAAAGTAAATAGTTGATTTTCCGTGTTATGATTTTTAATTTCTATATTTTTTGGTCAATTTTTTTTGGATGATTTTCGATAGTACTTCTTTGATAGTTCTGAAATTTTCAGGAAACCAATTTGAATCATAAATGTAGTTTTATATTTCTGGCAGTCTATCCATGAATTGTGGGTATGTTTCTGCTATTAGTTTTCTAGCCAAAAAAATGGCTCACAAAAATTTTCCAAAATCTGTGTTTATACCAAGATGAAAGTGTGAGAGAATCTAATATTTCTTCTTCGGATAAATCTGCATCTTTTGCAGAGTTCATGTATGTTTTCAGAAGGTGAGTAAAACTTTCAATTTTTTGACTAGCACTTTCGTGTACGCTTTCTTTTAATGGCTTTAAAAGCGGCGATTTTGAGTGTGGGCGCTGGGCGTTCTAAAAATTGGAATGACGATTTCCCAAGTGCACCAGCTGTGTCTGAAGGTTGTAATTCTGTCCAGACTCCGTTAAGAAATTCAAATGATGTATCTGGTAGTGGGTTGAAAAATGTGTCATAGATGAGTGGAATATAACTTATGAATAGTAGTGGAAAGCAAATAAAAAGAATTGAGCCCTTTGTGAGTTGAGCTTCATAAATTTCGATTGAATATGAGAGAAGAGGTATGCCTGAAAGTTGTGAAACTTTGTCTGGTAGAAAGAGAGAGAGAGAGGAGTAGTTGTTGCTCTACTGCAAAATAGTGATATTTAAGTGGTTTTGCTGTGTTTAAAAGTTATTTTTTTTTATCTTGGTGTTGATACTTTGTGGTTTTAAACGGTAAGATTTTGTGCAAAAGACGTTTGTTCTGTTGTGTAAGAAGAACTAATTGTAATTCGCCTGAATGTGGATCCGATTTTGATGACACTAGGCCAATGTAACGGCTGATTTTGTTATTGTTTGTTTTTTGGTTTTGCTATATTGAATGTTTGTTGGGGTTGTGTTCCCGTTTTCTAAATTTTAAGTGTAAAAAGTGTAAAATTATATAAAGTTAAATTTTTTGTCAAGAGAGAATAGTTTGTTTCGTTTTATCTCAGTTCTTTTTACGGTTAGAGTTTGTTAGCTCACTGGTCGCTCCAGTTAAGGCAGACCCAAGGTATAAAGAGCTAGGGATACTTATTTCTGCGCGCGAAGTAGGCTTACCTATTATTCTCAGACTAACCGACTCTGTAAAACTCTGAAGTTGTTTTTCACTTAAAACGATGTATAAAAAAGTTAACACCGGAATCAGGTATACACATCGTGCAACTAATCTAATAGACTGACTACAGTCATTGGAGTTAGCGCTATGTAAAAGAGAATAGTGTCTTCTCAGTCTCTGATTGTTTGGAGGAGCACAGCCAGTATTTCTGCTGCTACACAAGTTCATTTATTTTGAAATCGAGGCCCCACGAAAATCCCGATATTCTGAGCTTTCCATCTCAATAGGTATGAAATCAACCGCATGAAATTAAGCATTTCATAAAGTCTTTTATCAAGGCTGTCAAGCGTCTTTTTGCTGGGTAATCGGATTTTTAAGATCACTGTAATCAATTCCTCAATCACTCTGTCAATTCATATTATTTGCGTCAACCATCAAAAATGATCGGCTTCAGAACCGGAATCTAACATCAGAGCTTGTTCCAGACGTAAACATGCTCATCGCCCTTTTAATATATTCATGTTTGAAATTCCGATCATAATTCCCAGTCCAGACTCTTTTATCAGATCATGTGGTTGAAAAGTGTCGTAATTTCTCGAGACTTTAAATGTGAATTTAGAGAACGCTGTTTGTCTGCATACAAAGCGAAGTTGAGATGCAAGAAATCAGGTAAACATTAACAATTTAGTATTTACTGCAAAACATAAACAACTACAATATGAGTGACATGCAGTTTGACAGTTTAAGGAACAGTGAAATAGTTCCAAACCACAGAATTCGACTTCAGAGCAGGTAATCAAGATACCAAATTTAAAGTATTGTTTTTTTTTAAAAAATTCAGTCCTCCTGAACTTAAACGCCAATAGTCAATAGAATCCTAGACAATATCATCACATGCAGAAAAATCTTACTAGATAAACTGGTACCAGGCAGCTTACTCCCACGAAAACAGTCCCAGAATAGATCGTGCAAAATTATCATGGACATTTTGATCACACATTTTGAACTTCAATTTTTTTAACCAATACTCGAGCTAGGGTGGTATGCAGGTAATCGCTCACAATTTTGCTCAATTTTCCCAGCCTGAGGTCGACAGAAACCGTCTCTCATCTATTGAGTGTGTTTCCAAAGTGACCACTGATACACCATGTACTGACATTTATCGTAAGAAAACTTCAGAAATTCCGTAGGAAATGTTTGCGAATTCTTCTATGTTTTAGCAGCGTAGATGAAGTGGATGCTCTTCAAGCGAAAATAACACAATTGGAGACTCAAATGTTCAATCACAAAAAAGTTAGAACAAATCGATTCTAGAAAGTTTTTCCGCGAGTCCTATAATACATGGTTGTAGTCTCAGACCAGGCCACTAAAGGCGGTCCAACTTTTGATGAGACCACCCCAGGCTAAATTGACCTCTGATGACACCTACCTGCATGCGAATATTTTGTTCGCTCTAAATGCACTTGAATTCGTTTCAAAATGAACCTCTTTTTAGTCTCAATCAACACGATTCTTCACAATTTTTTGTGAACATAGCTCAGACTAAGCTCAGGCTGCCACATCGAGACCTTTGTATGGGCGAAAAGGGTATTTTTCAGACACTTTTCCACACTTTTGTGCGTCGTTCCAAACCGCCTTTGATCAGACTTTCGTGAACATCATCTGACTAGACTGAATTGCTCTTGAACTTGGCTCCGAAAAAACTCAGTTGCGGTCAAATTATTCTGATCAGAGGTATGGTAAACACGACCAATCGTCCATTGTCGCTACAATACATTCACTGATTGAGTACTGATGTCGTCAGAACTTCAACCAAGTAAAATCAAACTTGAATAAATATGTTTTGAATTTTTATAGGAAAAAATCAGGCTTTGAGAAACTGACCTCTCTGTGTCTCATCGTTGCAAGTTGCTCGCATAATGGCCGAACGTAGACAGTTTTTGGTAAAAATGTCTCAATTACCCTCAATTACCAGTTGCTATAATCGCAGCGGGACAATTTTTGTTTGTCGCCTAGAATGCTTGTTTATGATCAGATGATTAGAAAGAATAGACTTCTAATGAGTCTCACAACATAGAATGAAATTTTGATGGTGGTTCGTATCAGAGACAGCATGTGTTAAACATGTTAAAAAATCCGTTGAAAAATGAAAAACTGTTCCATATCAGGTCATCATTTGATCAGGATCACGTTCAAACTTCGAGAGACGTTTTTGCGCATGAAATCATCTCTAATAGGACGTCCGTGAGTTAAATAACACAATTGATCAGACTTATATTGTAATAATGTCCAGTTGTTTAGAACTTAAGTCAAAATTCTGTTTTTTTTGCTCATCTCCCCCAAGTGCGCTCAAAGATCGTGTTATAAAATACTGCTATGATCTGCGACTTCTACTCGGGTAATTTTTAAAACAGAAAATAAGAACTCGTAAGATAAAAATTCAGAAAGTTATGACACATATAATAATTATATAGTAAATATAATACATATAGTAGTTATGACACATACTGTAGTTATGACACAATAGTTTTTGATAAACATTTTTATCAGATTTTATGATACGATAGAAACTGTTAAAGTATGGCATGTTCTTCATATTGAAGACAATTAAAACTGGCTTTTCAAGCAGTAGTCGAAGAACAACAGCTTGCAACAACTGAATGTCAGAGCAACAAAGCGAAAATCATCTTATATTGTCTTTTCAGACTTATATGATTTTGAGTTTGGGGGCCTTCTCTGAAGCAATGATTGTCAAACTAGGTTGAAAAATTTTATTCAAAGACCACAACTATCTTAGACTGCTACGTTTAGCCATAGTACCCAGTTAAAACTCACAAAAAAAACTGTCGCCAAAATAAAATTAACAAAAAATTTTTTGTTTCATAATTGGTTAGTTGACCGATTATTTTCTGACCTTCATCGGAATTTGGCTACGTTATACGGTTATAATGAAATTATTGAAAACATGTCATATCAGCTCTTACAAAATAAAAATTCTGCCCTACGAGATTTTTCATTGTGTAAGATCTGATATGATACTCATAAGATCTTATAAGGGAACAATTCAGCAAAATTGAAATATTATCTTAATAAATCTGATTTATATTTTATCAACTTTTACATGATTAATGATCACGTAGGGAGGAATTTTTATTGTGCAGGACTAATATTTTTATTGTACGCGAAAAAGATTTTTGTTCAGAATCTTATCAGTTCTCACGCGATTCCAGAATCACTGGGATTCTTTTCTTCACCAAACCAAACTGAGAAACATGGTACAATTTGCAGAGCCCCAAAACCAATAAACTTTAAAAATGTAAACACTTCTGTGAAACGGGATGGATATTACCCTCAGAATATCCATTACCGTATTCTAGTTCATGTTCATCATTTAAGGGACAGGCGGTTCCATTTAGTTATTTATTTCAATGCTTTATACATATTCTAATGTCTGTTTATATCCTAGACAGGAAAATGTCTGATAACGCATGTAAACATTTTTTGAGCACTTCCTTATATATGAGTAACTTGTGAAATAATGTTACTTCCTTTTAATCTCGGTTTTACCTTAATCTTAATTTCATTCTCCAATTTACAATGCTACAAATTAGTTCTAATTTAACACTAGTCAATCTCTTTTCAATTAAGCGTACTCAATTTGGTATCGATTCATTTGCACCGCAAATACTAGTTCCGCGAATTGATAAGTCAAAGAACCGAAAGTTAATAAGCAAACGCAACGCAACTGCCTTTGCTAATTTGTTTGGAAAGCGTTTGCTACTCGATTGACTTGGGCAAAAGTAATCGAGTACAACATGGTGCAGTCAGCAGCAGTGTTTAGAAAGACGCCCTTCACGTTGACGCATTCTGGGAGAAACCATAGAAGTTGGATTTGTTGGCAAAATAAAGGATTCAACTTGAACTCCTGTTAAATGGGCCACCTTCTACAGTAATATAACCGCCCGAACCGACGTACAAGGAGCCTGTGGAGAACAATACACAAGCAACGGAAAAGGACCGAAAACTCGAAATCAGCAGTTGAAGGTAAATTGGCAAAATTGATGTAAAAAGATTGATGAAATTGTCATTTTGTGCGGGGATAAATCTTGGGGAATTTGCGAACAGAAACCTGCATCACTACTTTTCTACAACCCCATTTTCAAATCGAGAAAGGACCAATCAAGGAACTTTGGCAGGCAATGGATGATTCCTTCACTAAAGTTAGGAATATCACGTATGATCGTTTCGTATTCTGGTCATCTAAGCAACAAAAGGGCCGATCCGTTGAAAGTTTTTACGGTCGCCTAATCGAACAGGCGGAAAACTGCAGTATCGGGGATGAGGAAACTACTCTCATCAGAGACACATTTATACTTAACATGATGGACCATGATGCTCAAAAAGAATTGTTGAGAGAAACCGTTTCACCTACAAAGGCTCTCGAGGTCGCAATACAAATAGAAATGGGGGCTCAAAACCAGCAGAAAATAAATAAAAATTTGTATATAGCCACCAATTTGGTTAATGCTGTCAACAATTTACAAACCCGCAATCGCAACGCGAACTACCAACCAACCCGTAAGTACTTCACTCGGTACCCAACTGTCCCGCAAAACTACCAATATAATAGCATTTGTGCCAATTGTGGTCAACTATGGAGTCACAACCACCGTCAAATTTGCCCCGCAAATGGTAAAAAGTGCAATAATTGTGGTATAACCGAATATTTTGCGAAGAAATGCGGAAAACCGAAAAAACCACAAGGACAATTATCTAAACCTCCGCAAATGAATGTTAACCAAATCGACAACTCTACTGAAAAAGGTGATGACGAGGAATCGGTCAATTATCTCACTAGCTATCAACAACCCAATCATCAAGTCAATGACTCAAACTACGATAGCAATTCAAATGGTTATGTGACTGCCATCTCTTGTGATTCGGCAAACCAACGGGAACCTTTAATCGCTCAAAAACAGTTTGGAAAAGTACAAGCAAATGCAATGATTGATTCTGGAAGTGTAGTCAGTCTCATCACCAAAATGCTGGCAAACACAATATTACGAACTACACCATCTGTGAAATGGGTCACTACAAAACAAAACAAGGAATCGAAAACTTTTTCAAATGAGCCAATAAAGAGCGTTGACAGCTTCAAACAATGGTGAAATACAATGACTGGACATGCAATGACGCTCATCTAACAGATGTGGACGACGGACATAAGATCATCATCGGTAGAGACCTCTTCAACAATCTTGGCCTCGCAGTTGTTCAACAACAAGCAGAAATCGGTAAATGGACATGCAATGACTCTCATCTAACAGTTGTGGACGACGGACATAAGATCCTCATCGGTAGAGACCTCTTCAACAATCTTGGCCTCGCAGTTGTTCAACAACAAGCAGAAATCGGTAAATGGACATGAAATGGCGCTCATCTAACAGTTGTGGACGACGGACATAAGATCTTCATCGGTAGAGACCTCTTCAACAATCTTGGCCTCACAGTTGTTCAACAACAAGCAGAAATCGGTAAATGGACATGCAATGACGCTCATCTAACAGTTGTGGACGACGGACATAAGATCATCATCGGAAGAGACCTCTTCAACAGTATTGGCCTCGCAGTTCAAAAACAAGCAGAAAGCGGAAAATGTTAATAATTCTACATGTAAAATTAAAGACACAATCGCGGCACAATTTCCACATTTGGTTTCAAGAATTGGTTTTTCAATGACAACTTTCAAATTTACAAACTAGGGTCACGGCGGAATTAGCTCATTTAAAGATTGAAGGTCATATCCCAAAGTTGTCTAGTTGTTCGGATGAACATTTCATATCTCCAATCGTCATTACAGTAAATAAAGATCAATCTATAAAATTAGCATTAGACTCTAAAATTTTAAATAAAGCAATACACAAAAAAAATATCAAATGCCCAACTTAGACATGTCAATAGATTCAATCCCACAACACTTCACAAAAACTCAAAACTGGCAACGAGTATATTTTTCAACAATAGATCTCAAATATGCTTTTAGTCTATTACAATTACACAAAGATACTTAAAAAAATTGTAACTTCAACATCATTTGTGGAGAATTCACTGCATTTATAGATTCAAAACAGGATTTTGCGGCCTCACTGACATGCCGGCAGAATTCCAAAAAGCCATGGATTATACACTTGTAGGTCTACAAAACACCTATTGCTTCTTAGATGATATCATAATTGTTAGCATGGGGTCTGAATCTGATCATATGACCTATGTCACAAAATGCTAGACGAAGATAATTTGAGAGTTAATCTTCAAAAATGTCACTTTGCAAGAACAGAAATTGAATGGCTTGGGAACAAATTTACAAATTTACCCAAACTGGCAAATCACCACCTGAAAATAAAACGGCAGCTATATTAGCAATACCACCACCATCAAAATTAAAACGTCTGAGATTTTTTCTTGGGTCACTACACTATATTGGCAAACTCATACCACACCTAGCACAATTTTGCCACCCACTTAGACCACTTCTCAAAAAATCTAAGAAATTTATTTGGAATGAGGAACACACCAAACATTTCAATGTAATAAAAAGACAAAAGTGCCACAAGTACTTAGAACAGCCATTTTAACCCCAAACTAGACGTCCGAGTGAAAAGTAATGCTTAGCGTTCAGGTTTGGGAGCTGCACTTGAACAGAATACCCCCCGACGGATGGAAACATATAGCGTTCGCGTTGCGATTTCTAAACTCCACAGAAAAACGTTATAGCGTTAATGAATTGGAGTTACTGGGAACAGTTTGGTCAATCGATTAATTTAAAAACTATTTTTTACGGGCAGAACTTCGCTGTCATAACAGATCATCGTGCATTATTGTCCATACTAAAAGAACAGAGATCAAACAAATCCTACAATAGCCAACTTTCTAGTTGGATTGAACGTTTACTCCCATATAATTTCACAATTGAACATATACCGGGAGCGAAAATGAGCCTTGTGGATTAAATATCTAGAAATCCGTTTGCAAAACTTAAAAAGTCTCTACTTATGACGAACATTTCGTAGTAGCAACTATATTTAAAATTCGCGACTCAGTTAAACACTTAAATAGAATTACAAGCAACACTATACATAAATTTAATAGCATATTAAAGTCACATTCACCACAATATTCTTCAAATCGGCTAATCGCGCCGCAAATACCTACGTTAACACAAAACAGTTCGCAAGTTCACATTAAACCAGTTGCATTGCAATGACTACATTGTAAAAAATTATTACCACTTACGCCACAATTAACACATCTTAATTCAACTGTTAATCCGCATTTAAATATTTGATTCGCAAGGCATATGCCCTCTAAAATTTTACAATCACAAATTGTACCAAATAATACATCACTGCATAAATCACATTCCATTAACAAATTTGTTGCAAATGCGCTGCAAAAGTCAGACAATAAAGAATGTGAACAATCTGAACAATTATACTCAAAAAAGCCCATTATTGATATTAAATCAAGTAATCATCATAAATTCTTCAAATTCAAATTAAGCGCGAAAGTACAAAATCCTGAGTATAAATACAAACCACCAAAACAGTACCTCGCTTTTTGCCAAAAATCAACTCAGAATCAATTCGCATCAGAATAACTCAATTAATAAAAACGAACAAGGACCAATAAATCAACTCCAACAAAGTCCCGAGTAACTTTCTCATCATTTCTCCATCTACACCTGCCAGGAATAGTTCTTGGAACACTGAAACAACCCCTTCTACCAGTGTTGCAGATACAACGGAAGATATACGCTTCACGGACACCCTCAACAAAGTTTTCAGTAAGAAGTTGCTAGCAATCCCCACTGGAAAAGACGCAATACTAAAAGAAGTTCGCGATTGTGTCCTCCGAGACGACCCAGACAGGCTAAAAGAAATCAGTCCCTACACCTTCTCCTACTGGCGGGATCTCAGTTTTAAACATGGTTCCATATGCATCGACCAACGAATTGCTATTCCCCAAGCAATCAAAGACGCTGTGCTAGAAGACATCCATTCTACACACCCAGGGAGTTTTGCTATGTCTCTAGCACAGAACGTTTGGTGGCCATATATCCACCGGGATATATTAGCTAAAGCAAGCGAGTGCAAAGCCTGCACGGAAGTTGGTAAGAATTCAAAATCAGTGACTTCGCATTGCAAATGGTCACCTTTGGCAAAATGTATTGAACCGAATGACCAAATCCAAATAGATTTTGGTGGGTCGATTATTAACGAAAAAGGCATAGAACAAAATTTCATTACAAGCGTAGATAGATAATCAAAACACCCTACGGCAGAAAAAGTAAATAACGCATCTGGCACATTTGTAATTAAATTTCTAAAAAATTATATATATAATCACGGAGTACCCAGAACTGTTAGTTTAGATCAAGCTAGATGCTTTACGGGCAAAAAGTTTGAAACATTTTGTACATAAAATAATAATACACCAATATATTCACCCGCAAATAATCATAGAGCTATAGATTTAGTAGAACGTCTTTTCCAAACTATTGTCAATTATCATGTCTGAAAACACAGTTAAACAAAAAGTTTAACCTAAAAACATTACTATATGCAATCATACAACGTTTAAGAATGAAGAAACAAAAACAATAGACATTACACCATTTGAAGCATATTTTGGTAGAAAATCCAACACACCAAGTTCAAATATCACCACGAAATCAGATAATAAAATATTAAACTATAATAAAACAATTAAACATTATTTAGATGAGGTACAATTCCAGGCACGGCATACTTGACAGAAGAACAATGAGCGGACACGGCCTTGTGTTCTGACAAAAAAATAGATAAAGTGATTTGCGCAGCAAACACCCGAGCTCACGAAGAACAAGAAAAGATGAAAGATGGCAAATCGCGGCACATGTGGTCGGAAGGCATCGCAAGACCAAATCCGCGGAGCGAACGCAACATTCAAGTAAAGATCGCACCAAAAATTCACGCCAGCCAAAGATAGAAAAAGAACTTGGATGGTTTCTATGAAGTTCTTGTCCCATGTAGCACAGTTGGTAAAGTAAGCCCAACAACGAGTATTTAAAACGAACCAAATAGACCGGAAGTTCTAGTTAGAAATTCCGATATTGCAAAATTTGGAACTAGAAACGAACGAGACACGGAATTGGGACGTCACATAGAAAGAAGGTCTAAAAAATTCACGAAAAAACACTCGAGCAGAAAATTGTAAATCATCGAAGGGTTCTAACTCAAAAAAAACTTGGGTAGCAAAAAGATCAAGTGAAACAAACGACAACCGGATGATGTCAGTGCAATTTTGTCAAGACGATCATGTATATCGCCCTCGAGTAACGTGGCACCGCCTACAAAACCGATTCAAGCTGGACCATCCGCACCGCAATCGATTACACCGAGACAAATAACACCCATCTTGCGCAAACAGAAGCGGAAAATTACAATAAGTGATAAGTCAGATTCTGACACATCGTCTGACACAAGCCAAAATCATCGTCATCAATTGTGGAAAACATGCAGCACACTGAAGGTTATTCAGCTGAGATAACTTTCTCAGATTCTACATTCATTGGGGAAGAGTTACCACGAAACACTAATGAGAGATGGTCCGTGGATCTTAACCCAAATCAACCTAGAGAAATGACAGTTTTAGAAGTAGTGTCACAATCTGAATCGGATTAAACTCAAAAATTCATTGAACTTTATATCTATTTTATTATTTAATATTTTACTACGTATATAACCGGTGAATAAGTACTAATTTTTTGATTTTATTTTTTTTTCTCCGACTGGGGGAAATGTCATACGGGATGGATATAACCATCAGATTATCCATTACCGTATTCTAGTTCATGTTCATCATTTGAAGGACAGGTGCTTCCATTTAGTTATTTATTTCAATGATTCATACATATTCTAATGTCTGTTTATATCATAGACAGGAAATTGTCTGATCACGCATGTAAACATTTCTTGAGCACTTTCTCATATGTGATTAACTTGTGAAATAATGTTACTTCCTTTTAATCTCGGTTTTACCTTAATCTTAATTTCTTTCTCCAATTTGCACTGCTACAATTCAGTTCTAATTTTACATTAGTCAATCGTTTTTCCTTTAAGCGTGCTCAATTTGGTATTGAGCCGTTTGCACCGCGTATTTTACTTTCGCAAATTGAGAAGTCAAACAACCGAAAGTTAATAAGCAAACGCAACGCAATTGCCTTTGCTAATTGGTTTGGAAAGCATTTGCTACTCGGTTGACTTGTGCAAAAGTAATCGAGTACAACAGCTTCAAAGTTGCCAAAAAATTTGCCTCCTCAACAATTGTCACATTTTGAAGTCACGAAATATAGAACGGAAATTAGCACTAATTGGCGTAGAATTGGAGGACTCTGATTCGAATCATTTATTGCTTACAGGTAACTTATAATTTACTTCTGATCACATTATATTGCACAAGTTACATTTGCTCTAATAATATTATTGGAGCTTGTGGTTGTTGCCCACGATTGCTCTTAACAACGAATCAATGAGACCTAAATCAAAGAAAGCCTCTACAAAGTTTTGTAAAAGCTCTCGTATAGCTAATTGCGGGTTTAAAAGACAAAATGCAATATGAATTGCGTTTATCGATAAAATGGCTCTTGAAAAATGTTAACTGAATTGTCACTGAGGTGATTCACGAATGAAATCTAGATATGAGTTTCAGGCTCATTGATGCTTTTGCAGTTGTAGTCAAGCTCAAGGTTAAACATTTTGCGCAAAAATTGTCTTTATTAACGTAACAAAAAATATTACGGCACCACCATCCTAGAAATGTCACCAGATGCTATTAGTCTACGTTTTCTGCCATTTCTGCAACATTCGGCAAATGGACGCCAAAAATTTATAGCACAAAATGGTAATCAGTTTGCTACCTTATTCTCTTCACTAAATGAATGGTTTATTTTCATTCTATCAAATTAATTAAAAAGTATTTTCAAGTGTGACCAGGTCACGTATTTAAAAAGTCGATTTGGTTCATTCAAAGATTGGCCAAAGTTAAAAAATATTGAAAGTTAAACGCAGCTTTGTTCCTGGAAACCTTTTGGGCGATTTCTTTTTTAGACAATTGCATCAGTGTTCATTATTTGAGTAATTTTTTTTTTCAATTTCATTCGCTACGTTTTCTGCTGTTTCGAATTATAAAACTTGCAGCTGAACCTTTGGCAATAGAAGAGAACTTGAACGAGTGCCATTTTTTAATCTTTCTGCAATTGTTTAATCTTGGCTTCAACGTCTCTTAATCTCTTGAGAGGTAGGATGAATTATAAGACTCTACAGTTTGTTATTTTGTTCAATCAGTTTGTGCTGATCAATATAGCCCTATAAACAAGGATTTTAGTACACTCATTAAAAATCGTTTTTTTAATAAAACTTTTTATATATCCATGTTGAGGAAGAGTCCATTGCGTCTGTAGGGTACCTATTAAAAACAGTAAGCAAAGATCCTATATCTTTTTTTCGTTTTTACTATATTTTTTATGAATTAGTTTCATCTTGTTTTTGAAATATGTTTCCTCTTGTAGATTCCACAGTTTACAACCCTAATTGATAATACTGTTTTCTAGTCATGAAGATGAGACAAAATTATGCAGAAGTAGGTTTCCTCCTTGTAACTTGTAGTTGTTTGTTGTACAGCTGTTAACATATGCACGTTTTTTTTTCATAAGGGTCTTAATTATTCTTTGTAAAGTGACCCATTATTTTTATCGCCAGACTCCTTGTTTCTGTTCAGATAATAAAAGAAATACACATCTAATAAGCCTCAAAGCCAACGAAAATGCATTGTTGGTGTGTAGCAGAGACAACATGTTTTAATCGAACACTTAATAAAAATTATGTTGATGGAAGAAAATTCATCCTAAATCAGCTCATCATCTGATCAGACTCATCCTCAAACTTCGAGTAGGCATTCTTGCGCTGGAAGGAAGCAGTCTCCAATAAAATTTTCGCGCGCTCCAGACCACCATTGATCAGATTCATTTCGCAACAATGTCTCGAGTTTCTTGAGTTTGATCCAAACTCTGCTCTTTTTAAGCTCAACTGTCCCCATGTACGCTCAAAGTTAGTTTTATCAAAGGTTGTTTTTGTCACGTATTTCAGCTTGGAAAGCTTTCAATATTGAACATAAAATGCAACTATTTTTTTTAAATAGAAAGGAATACTTTGCAAGATATCTGGCAAAATTTTAGGCATTATTTAGGCAAGTGATAAATAGATCGCATGTCTATTTATTTTTTTTCTATTAAAAATTTTTGATCAGAAAATTTTATTAGGAAGAATTGCACAATGTAGAAGACCCCAAAACCAATAAATTAAATATTTAAACGCTAAAAAAACTTAAGCAAATAACATTTTCCTCACTTTAGTAGCTGAGTTTGTATGCGCAAAATCAACCAACAAAAATTAAAATGTTTTGTAAATCTGTTAGAAATAAAGGTTTTTGTTCCGACCCCTCTTGAGGGGGGAACTATATACACAAATGGGTTTTTTTTTGTTCAGTCAATTTTGGCCGATCGATATAATAATCGTAGAGAGTTGCGAGTGGTATCATTAGAAAGCCCGTCCAGCGTAGAATATGAAATTAAAAAGATCTTTTCATTTTTAGCTTTTTAAAAGGAGTTATCGAGGTTTAAAATTTTGTGAATATTGGACGTATTTCAGCTGTTGTTATTCACTATTTGACCAAATTTTCATCAATTTTGACCAAATTTCGTCAATTTTGCTAAAATATGGTGAAAATGTTAACTGTAGTGTTAAAGATTTTATCTCGAGATATAGGGGAGGGTTGTTGAATTGTTCGATCCGAGTTTTTTGGCTAAAATTTTTGCTAAGTTTTTCATAATTCAAGTTTGGAGTTTTTATGGTCAAAAATTGGACCAAATTTGCTTTTTTTAGACCACTTGCTTTAAATTTGGTGAAAAGAGACACCTTAAAACGGCAGCCAGATTCTTGTTGAGCTCAAAAAAGAACTAGCTGGCATTGAGCGTCTTCTGGAATTATAATCTTGCCATCTTTTTGCCAATTCAAACTCGGTATTTATACAAAATTTATACAAAATTATTTTTGACAAACTGAAAATTGTTTATAAAATTGACCCATTTCAAACCATTTCAAAAATTGAGTGTTTTTTGAGACGCAGAGCAACATTCGGGCTGATCTTGATCTCACTATGGATCCTTACGACAAAAATTTTCTAGATGTTAATGGCACGCGACCTTTTTTTTCAAAATATTTCCGCTAGTAATTGTTTTTTATGTAAATGGCGAAGAAGAATTTAAAATTAGGGCTCAATTATTGACCGATACTATTTAAAATAAATGAGACCCAACGAGGTGGTTTCAGAGTTAACAATGTAAAAAAATTCTTGGACGAGAAATTGCAAAACTTACGCGCGTGAAAGCTGGCTTTCAGCGTCTTCTCGAATTATTATATTGCACATTTTTTGCCAATTCAAACTCGATACTTATACTAAATGCATTCTTTATATTTGACAAACTGAATTTTTTTTGTATAAAATGGATTCATTTCACAACCATTTCAAAAATTGAGTGTTTTTTTAGACGCACAGCAACATCTGGGCTGATCTTGATCTCAATATGGATCCTTGCGACAAAAATTTTTTAGATGTTAATGGCGCGCGACCATTTTTTTTTCAAAAAATTTCCGCTATGTAAATGTTTTTTATGTAAATTGCAGTTTTCTTTCATTTTTGATCATAATTGCACATTTTATGAGTTCTTTTTGTTTCATAGTCGAATTATCACATTATTCACAAATCCAATTAAACAAAGGCATTTTAGAGAAAATGCAGAATGTCCGAAAAAGCATATCTGGATATGTTAATTGTTTTTGTTGAATAGTTTATGCTTTTTGGGCTACGACCCAGTTATCTCTCAAAACTTTGAGTTTTTTATATTTTGCCTGTGTTTGTCTTTCTTTTCGTTACTGTGCGCCGTATATCCGATAGCAGTAGATCATAATTGCTTTCTCAGGAAGTATAACTCAACCTAGTTAAAGATGTCAGTTTACAGCTCTTTCTTTCAACGAAATTCAAATTAATTTTTAAAATGTTTTTTTTTCATCGTTCTCCTTTTTGCTTTTACTTTTGTCACCATGTTACTCAATCTCATTCATTGGAAGTCCTAATTATTTTTGTTGCTTCAAACATTTTTTTCGCTCTTGTTCATACGTTGTGACTGATTGCTTCGACCTTTTAAATTCATAAAAGTTCGTCGAGATTATTTATCCTGTTCAATTTTTGGGTTACTTTTTGTTGCCATGTCTAAATAGTCCTTTTATAAAGAAGGCTCGTTGTTGTTAAAATGAAAGTAAAATGATTTTTTTTACAGTTCTTTCAGGCAGCATCTTATATTTATAGTGCCTTGAACATTGTCATGTCGTAAAACTGTTTTATGTTTTGGATTGGTTATGTATTTGTTTCTTTGTTGGCTCGTGAATTAGTCTCCTTATAAAAAGAATCTGTTGGCTCGCTGAGATGTTGAAACTTAACCCATCGCTTTTTGTTGCATTTCTTAATCTGCTAAGGCTGTTGAAAATGTTTCTTAAAATAAATTTGAGTTTTTGAGCTTCTTCTTTTTTAAATAGATTTTCGGTCGATTTATAGCTCAGTCCCTGTAAAAAAAGGTCATAACCCCTTTCCAGTGAGCTATAACTTAATCTTTATCACGGTTTCAGTTTCAAACAATTGTTTTTGTCTTTGTTACTACCATTACTACGAGATTTCATAAATTGTTAGATTTTTATATATTTGTACATATCAAATTATTTATGAATTTTTTTTTGACAAAAATCTTTGATTTATTGCCTTTGAAATTTGGCGCAATAAAATTTTGGATGATGACATGCCGCAATTGGTTCCTATATAGATATAAAATAACATTTTGATATCTAATGAAATTAATAACTGTGAAATTAATTGTTTTCAAAAATTAACCAGTAGCATTGGGTACAGGTCCATATCTTTTCTAATGAATCATAGGTTAAACTGTTTTCTTTTGGTTTTTATCTGATGAGATTTTGATTTGTTATGGTTTTTTCTATTATAGATATCGAGTTTTGGTCGTAAATAAAGTTTGTTGTTTGATTTTTGTTATTGTCCCTTCTAATAGTCCTATTATCAACAACTTTCATCGGCCCTATAGCTTGGATTTATTGCATTTTATTGGTTGTATGTTGAACGATGTGTTTTTGAAAGTTTTCTATCTCTTCATCATTTGGTAGCCAGTTAAGTCAAGAATGAGTGGGGTCGGAACATTATGTGCATGCGCACATTACCGAGCCTCATTGTTGTCTTCAATCCTCCTATGTTTGTTTTTGGAGGCAACAAATAAGTAGAAATCTTTATGATCTTGAACGTTTTCTAATTGTATGCATTGATTTAGTGGCGAATTGATTGAAGGTGTTGACTTGCTTGCAACGATAACTCAAAGTAGAGCCAATATCTTTCATTCTTTTTTTCCGAGAGTTGGGACATACACGTAGTTAAATGAAGTGAAATAAACGTTTTACTGACATTTGGTATACCATAATAAACTCTATTTCTTTAACTCTTTTATTAGGTGATTGCTTCATGAGTGACATATTTATATTAATTTGAACCTTTCAGGAAACTTTGAATGAAAGAATTTGAAGAAAATGATGCTTGCAACAATTTATCCATAATTGTTTTCTTTAGACCTCCCATTTTTACTGTTGATGGAAGGAAACAAAATTTGTATCCGTTTTTGTTTTTCATTATTGTAAAAATAGTGAGCCAAAAAGTTCAATCCATAAAAAGTTTACGCTGTTAGAAAAATATTTTTTAATTACCCGGAGTATAGTCGCAGAGTAAAAATGTACTGAACCAGTGTATCCCAAGAACAAATCTCAATACGCATTACTGAATCATTTACAGAATTGTAATTTATTCATTACAGAATTTGAAAAAAGAATTGAAGAGTAGAACTTGAGTAGAAGAACTTGTACAGTAGAAGAACTGGTACAGTGGAAGAACTGGCACAGTAGAAGAACTGGTCTATTTCTTCATTATATTCAGTTATTCATTAGTTAATTCGATGAATTTCATCTAACAGTCAAATTCATTCAATTGATCTTTTAACAATTGGTTTTCCCATTTTTTAAAACTTTTCATGGTATTCGAAGACTGAGTAATGTACTGGCCAGATTTCTCAAAGACTGTTAAGTTAGACTGCACAGCAAAATCTAAGAATTGGATTTTTAACTGCCCAGACTATTTTCATGGAACCTATTTTTTTTGACTGATTTTTTGTCTGTGCATGGTAAAAAGTGACATGATCATAATATGGCAAGTGTAAAAATACAGAATTGAAATATCATGATTCAGTACTGATTTACTCTGAGCGTGCACTCCGGGTAGGTCTCACAGCTCAAAAGTAATCAATTAATCAGTGGTTGCTTTGATTTTCTATGTAGACAGCTTTTCTCAATCGATAAAACTCAACCAGCAAGTTACCGATGATACGGTGAAACAAAAACTCAATTTGCCCAAAGTTGAAAAAGAATTTCAATAGCCAGCAAAAATTTGATTCAGGCCCAAATTGAGTCGGTTTAATTCAGAATAAACCCATTCAAACTCTTGTCAAGAAACGTCTGAAAAATGAGACGAGATGCATTCTTCTCTTCTATGTTGATAAATTTATAAGTAATTATAATTTACACTCATCAAAGAGAGACTGTAATGATGACAATGAAACAATTTCTTTGGTTAGCAAGGAAATTAGTTTCTGCTTTGAATTTTTGAACAATGAAACAATGGCTATAGATTATTCAAGTAATAAGGGGTTTTGCAATTTTGAAATAAAATATTTTAGGATTAGACTTGCAAGTTGCGTGGTTTAAACAAGCTTGGTCACATGACTCTGCTTCAAGTCACTGAGAACTTCAGGCGTTTACGGAGAACCGAGTTGCGGTTCGAGATTTTTAGCAGGAATTTTGAATTATTTATTCGTCTTACTTCGTTGTTTATCGAACAAAACTTTTTGACAAACGAATCACCAACTTTCTCTTTCAAAATTGACATTATAGACGTAGCAACACTCAATGCTCATTTAAATATTTATATTTCATTGCAATTTTAAATCACAGAAAAAAAAACGTAGAAATCTAGTTTCATCTTTTTATCTTCAAAATAATACAATGATATTATCATCATCATGTATACCAACATTAGCGTCATCACAAATTAGCTGTTAGATGAGCATTTGTTTTAGAAATTGAGAGGCGTCCGAGATGAATTTGATCAACTTCAATACCGTTAGTTCACTCTTTTTTAAGACACGTGATTAATCGTGAATTGTGGTGCTAGAAACATTGAACGATGTTGGCCCTAGCCGACAAAGATAACATGACAAATTTAGCCGACAGCATAATTCTGATTTTATTCATAATAATTCATAATTTGATTGATCAGGATATCTCTATCTCATTCAACCATTGCAATTAGAGTGAGGTCTGGTTGTCGGTTTATTTTCCCCATTTTTACTCGTCGACTAAACGACCTGTCGGTTAATTCGGCGATAGCCGCTAATTGTGCTGTGATTTAAGTCTAATTGGCAACTTCCTTTACAATTTCCCCTTACAGTTGGCACACTTTGAAGTCACGAGATCTAGAACGGAAATTGGAACTAATTGGCGTGAAATTGGAGCTCTGTTGAACTACAGATCTAGAATATGCAGGGTGCAATTAGCGGGGAAAGAAAAATATAAAGATGGGTCAAATTCTTCCCTGTCTTTTTATAGCTGTAGTGATATAACTCATTTCTGACTATAACCGTTTAAAATTTTCTATTTAAAGGACTACGAGGGGAAACGTCTGGTGAGACTCTTGAACGTGAACTGGTTTTAATCACTTTCCTTTATATTTTTGCAACTTTCGGGACGAAAATAGGCCGGCGATCAATTCGTAGAGGTCATCCCATACTTGGGTAAAAGTTGCCGTAAAACACGCAGCTGCAAATTTGCAAATGCCGATCTGGTTAACGTTAACCTGTAAACTCCAGCAGAGCCGAATGACGTAACCTATACGTCTTAAGTTGTTATCCTAACTTCTAGACTCTGAACTTAAAAAAAACTCTGCATTGAACAATTTTTTACCTGGAGGTTACTCACTGTACTTCAGATTACAGCACATTAAGAATTATTTGCTCTGGTAAACAGAAATCCTAAATGAAGCTCCCAATTTGTAAATACTTGCGTGAAATATTCTCGTTTAACTGATTGCGGCTTCAGTAGACAAATTGGAAGTGTAGTATTACGAGAGTTGTTACAAATGAACGGATAATTAATCCCACATTGGAGCGAACCTATTTAGGCGTTAATTAATCATTTCTTCACTGCGCGCTAAACAAATTAACGCTCATTAAGACTACCAGTACAAAATATTTAAACAACTTAATTCTACTTATTCAAATTAACACAAAATTTAGGCCTGGATCTCCTCGCTTATATCCAGGAAAGAAAATGTGCGTTGTTGAGCGTAGGCGGGCTGTATCACCGCACTTACTTTTGATTAAAAGTACTTCTGCTTTTGACAGTTTCATTGCAGATCTTTCATTCCAAGGTCACTAAAGATGAAGCAGATTGTTGTAGGGGAAAAGATAATAGATTCTCATGAAAAGCCACCAAGAAAACCATAATTGCTGCAGTTTTAGCAGAGGGGAAAGGCAGATAACAGGCGCCTACGTTATCAATAATTGATGCTCTAATTCATAGATTTTTATTATTTTTTTGGAGTTTCAGTAATTTTTCCGAGAGATGAAAAAAACTTAAAATATCTTGCCTGCTCGGCCAATAGGAAAATAATGAAGCACTTCACAATAAAAGTGAGTTTGTGATTCGCTCCCTATCGGCCCAAACTGAGCTGAGAGGATTTCATAAATTCCCTCAGCGAAGTGGGACGGAATAAAATTCGTGAGAAATAAGAGAGCTAACTATCAGCAGCAGACAACTGCTTTGTTTTTCCAAAAGTAAATCTAAATATTCCAAACAGAAATATATCAAATTTTCAAAGATAACTTTGCAATATTTTCAAGCCCACAATTCCAACAAGATAGAGATTGAACAAGTATCCGCAAGAAATTTGTAGAGGTATCAACGTTACAACAACATCACCAACAAACGGCTCAACCCAATTAATTCATACTGTGTGTAAGCTTGTTTCTTTTTAAACTAACTCTTAAATAATTGAACTTTTAAGCTCCCCATTTGAATTTTAGTTGAGGCTTAATAGCGTGAACAGGTCTTTGGCATATATCTTTGCCTTTGATTTTTTGATTCCTTTTATCAGATAGATCTGCATACATACAGGGATCCCGAAGTGTGTGAACCGTAATAGCCCGTTCTGTTTGATTGAAGAAAATACTTTTTCAGCATGTTGGCTCTTCAGAATATTTTACTAAATCGTAATTTGACAAAAAAATAATTGATAAGTAATTTCTAAGATATTTTTTTTGTAATTAGTTATGCACGTGGTTCGATATGCCATGTGAAGAGGTGGTTACCACAGCTAATCAAACTTGGATTTTCATACTTTTAAGACACTCACCAGAAGAATATCATTTATACTGGTGAGAATGTTCCCTACATAATCCCTTCAAATCCATCCACCCCTCTTCCCCGCGTAACCAGTCCCTCAAACCTTCTACCCAATCTAACTTTTAGCCGAGCACTTGCCAAAATAATCCGGAATGCAGATTGATTTAATTTTTATGTAAAGCAATTCTGAAACGAACAGTTCATCACAATAATACTACTACTACTACTATTACTACTACTACTACTACTACTACTACTACTACTACTACTACTACTACTACTACTACTACTACTACTACTACTACTACTACTACTACTACTACTACTACTACTGTTTCAACACTTTAATTCCAAATATGAAATAAAGGCACGGTTGGCAACAAATACAAACAAAACAAGAAGAGTTATTTGTTTGGTTATTCTGTGAAGTTGTGCTGTACGACGAAATTGTTGAAGGCATTCTTTGACCCGGTTGCTGCTTTCTGTACACAGTCTCCTTCGATTTGACTCATCCACGTTTTCCGTTGCCCCCCAGGAGCGCGTCTAGCATGGACGTATTGATCGGGCGGGTCCCAATCGAAGGCACTGCGGGCTAATCTTCCTGGTTCCATTCTCTGGATGTGTCCGTACCATTTTATCCGTTTGAGCATGATCATCGTGGATAGTTGGGGCATTCGTGATCTTGACATAATTTCTTCGTTCGTTGCTTTCTCCAGATATGACACACGTAGAATTCTCCGAAGACAACCACAGTGGAAACTCTCAAGTTTTCTCTCCATTAATTTCGAAAGAGTCAAAGTCTCTGAGCTGTACAGCACGGCTGATAAAACGAGTGCTTTGTACAAATTGCACTTGAGGTGCACGCTGAGCTGCTTGCTCTTCCAGAGATTTTGGAAGTTAGCAAACCGTTGTCTACCTTCTGCAAGTTTGCAATTGACTTCCTGATGGTCTCCATGCTTGAGGCTGACATATGATCCGAGATACTTGAACGCTTCTATGTTTTCAAACTCGTTTCCGAGAACATCTTGTACTTTGCAGGAAAACACGCGTGTGGCAACTGCTTTAGGTTTGCCACAGTATCTCGATTGGTGAACTTTTCGGCCATTGACTGTTTTGAACTTTCTTTCACACTTGTCACAGGTAAGGCTCGCCTCTAGTTGCTCGAACTTTGACTTGTCGACGACATTCTTTGACAAACCGGCTTTGCAGAATCTTGTTTGGTGCACTTTGCGTCCGGTAACTGTACTGAATTGCCGCTGACAATTACTACTACTACTACTACTACTACTACTACTACTACTACTACTACTACTACTACTACTACTACTACTACTACTACTACTACTACTACTACTACTACTACTACTACTACTACTACTACTACTACTACTACTACTACTACTACTACTACTACTACTACTACTACTACTACTACTACTACT
>NC_134475.1:29889165-29939072 GCF_964194025.1 Convolutriloba macropyga
AAAAAAATTACAAAGCAAAATTAGTTGAGCAATAAATTAGCAATCATAAAAATCCACTACGTTAACTGATTTCAGATGTATGTTAGAAAAGTGCGATAGTTTTTTTTGTGTATCTACCCTCAGTTAACAGAACTCAGTAATTTTGTTACTGAAATTACCAAGAAGTTTTGCCGAGAAAGCTTAATATCAACCTGAAGAGTTAGACGAATGAACTTTGTTTCAAGTCCAATTCAACAGCTGGCTGAACTCAAACTGAATTCTTGAAATGTTTCCGTAAATATGAAGGCTGTTTTCCTGATAGTGAACAAGATCGTCCGGTCTGTCTATTTATAGCCCCCATTAAATTAAAACCCACCATCTGGAAGACTAAACTGGAGTTGGGGTGGCTTTAAGGGCAAAGACACAGTTGTACTAAAGAAAGAAGTGCTTCCACATAGAGACTCAAAAATTTATTTGCCTCAGACACCGGACCTTCAAACAAAGCATTGGGCAATCGAGAATTTAACAAACTAGACTCTGTTGCGCGACCTTCTGCTGAATCTGAGAGATTTGGATAATTAAAGGGCTAAAAAGTTTCTTCTATTTTAATGTTTAGGTAAAATTCTCAAACCTCTACAAAATATAGAGGGCAAGAAAGGTAGAATTCTTCAAGAAAACTACAAAACTTTCTGTCTCTTTGACTCGAAGCGTATAATTTAAATGAAACAGCGTCAATACTGAAACTGATTATTACAATTTGCATAGTTGGGAAACAATCTCAGAAATTTTGGTAGCTCAAGACCATGGGGATAAAATCAAACTACTGAATTGTTGCACTAAGCAAGTTTGGATACTAAAGCTCAAGACACAGAAACTCTATTGCGAAGTGTGATGAATTTTTATTTGCATACACAATTTTTTCCGTATTGCAATTTTAAGGCACTTTATTCTGTTGATTCTGAAATAAATCTGGAGGTACAGCCGATAAGAATCGGAAACACATTGAGATGATTATTTGAAAAGGCAGTGCCTGACTAGACAGAAGATGATTTATCTTAGTTGACTGTTACTGAGCCAATTGCATGAGGTCTTTCCTGTGGTACAGTGGGGTCTGTATATGGAGTCAGACAACTCTATGTTAAAAAATCAAAACATGGCGTTTAACTTGTTGGTACTTGACGCAAAAAATGCTTTCATTTCAATAAATTGCATTGCTGCTCTTCTGAATAGAAAAATTACCGATCACAAGCATCCATTTTTTTGTATAGCAGATACCAAGGCAAATCTAAGCTCGTACAAAGTAAAACACATTTTATCTTGTACAGTGAAGAAGGCACGACTCAATGGGAACCACACTTCATAATGATTCAAAAATTTGCCTTTATGCCACTAATTAAAAGCTTTCATAGCCCATAATAAACACATTCAAAGTTTCAATTGAAATGAAGCTGCTGCTTGCGCTAATCTCAAGGTTTCAACTATGGCTTAGAAAAAGCTAGTGGGCCAATGTTTAGCTATAAACCAAAATTATCAGGAGTTTTCTGATTGTTAATTAAAGCCAATCCGCCCAAGCTCAACGCTGTTTTGAATAACTTGGTTTAAACTAAATCGGAAAAACGATTTTGAGGAGAATTGAATGATGGCAAAGACATTTGATAGACATCAAAGGTTTCTTACAACAAATAGTTAATAAGTGGCAAGAGAAAACTCAGCGTTTCTTCAAGTCCCTTGAGTACTGTCCTCATGAATCTGTTTCAGGTTTCACAAAATCAGGCCAACTTTTAATTTTTTCTGATGAATGTTGCGCCAAGATGCAAAGAAATTTTTAAAAACTTACAGGACTCAAAAAAAAGCGCAATTTTATCTCCATCACAAATTTAAGTAGTGTTCATGACGTGATGCGTAAGATATTCGGCCTATCAGCAACGCACGATGGTTTGGGATTAACAAACCCCAGTTGCAAAGCTGAAGAACCATTCTATACTTCCACAAAATCGAAATTTTGGAACACAAGTTTTAACAATTGCCTGTTTTCAGAGATGAAGCTTGTTTTAAGAACTATCTTTTTTGTTGTTCTTCGAACAAATTGTTAAAGTTTTAGCCAAAATCTTCTTTAAAGCTCATTTGTTGAGCATCCGGGAAGAAATCATTATCGGCAAACTTTCAATACTTCATAAAAGTACTGTTTATTTATCTGTACCAATCGTTAACTGATGCTGTGATCAGTGTGACTGGAATTGGAAATGAACACCAAATACAGAAAAAAAACATTTGATTTTGTTCTCGCAAAAAGTTTTTTTTCCAACAGCCTATTTTTTCCCACAGTCATTGTTCAAATATGTTCATTGCTGCAATAACTTTGTTGAGTGATTTGATGCTCTGTAAGTTGTGCAAATCGATTGTGGGACAATTATGTGCACTACAAGGAACCATTCGTTAAAGTTTTTCACATTGTTGATTATAAGATCGTTTTGTTCAAAACGCGATTATTCCTGATAATGTTTGGAGAATTTACCGATTAGTGAGTTTTCATATTGAGGTCTTTAAATAGAGAGAAAAAGACTGACTTGTTTATATTTGTGATAGTTTTGAAGTATTAGTCGATCCAGATCGTAGAATTGTTGCCACAATCTATCGATGGGTTATGCCTAAGCCGAGTGTGGGGCCAACAAGTTCATCCAACTAAAGTTTGTCTTCGTTTCCCAGCTCAGTATCCCAGCATGGCTTCTTTTATAAATGCTTCTGATGAACAATATTTTCTTGCGCAGTGTAAAACGTTTTGACGCCACCAGTAGATGCGGTGTAATCTACTCACGTTGCGCCGTTACCTGTTCATGGTATAAAAACTGATTTAGTTCAAAATTTGCAGGAGGAAAATGTTGTTGAAGTTTGTCAATGCTAAGGTTTCAACGCAACCTTCATTTTTGATGAAATTTTGTCACAAGGGGAAACTTCTATTTCAATCAGGTTTAGGCATCAAAAAACCTAACAGAAAGTTGCAGGGATTGGTGTTTAACAGACTTGATTATTAATAGATTGAGTCAAATCTGCCAATATAAATTTCCAGTTTTCTCATATAACAAGATGCCATTTTAAGAGATTGTCCCTAATTAAGAGCTACAACCTCTGAGATTCACTTCGAGTCCCAAATCAGTTTCCATCATTCTAAGTTCTCCACAATGATTTGTAATTTTTATCCTTAATTGATGATATTACAAAGCCGGTATTTTTTAAAAAGACATTACAAGATATAATTATTTTTCTGACCCTACTTAGTGAGGAGGAACTATATACTCAAACAGGTTTTTTTTGTTCAGTCAAATTTGGCTGATCGATATATTCATTTTAGAGAATCGCTATTGATATCATTTAAGAGCTCTTTGAGCGTAGAATTGGAAAATCAAAAAAATTTTTTGTAATTTCCCTTTATTCCAGGAGTTATTGTGGTTTAAAATTTTTGAAAGCATTTCATAATAATGCTCAATGCGTCTTGTCTAATCAATTTTGGAACCTTTGTATCAAAATCTTGATTAAAAATTTTTTAATGAAAAAACATGGACGCATCTGGAGTTCCTAAGAGGTGAGCAACGATAGAAAACTAATTTTGGTCTCATCGGGAAGATCACAATCTAATAAACTCGAAGTATATTGGCGAACTGTTTTCTTCAATTGTTTTTACAAGTTTTTTGGTTTCTCTAGTGCTATCCAGAGATAAGTCATTAATCCTATCACAGAAATTAACGACAAACTCCATTTCCGACCAAAAGAGGCGAGTAGCTTTGGAGAATCATCGCTCATGGTTTTTATAGCTCCGAACCTGTGTTTTCGTTTTTTTAATTTAGTTTTTGTGCTTCGCTTGAATTTGTTACCTTTTTTAGTTCTATAGTTTTTTGGTTATCAATAAGTGCAACTGGGTTCCCAAAAAGGAATAAGTCAAAATATCTAAAGCATTGAATGCATACTATTTGGCTGTTAAGACATTGAAAGTAATTTGTCAAAAAAATGAATGTTATTTACAAATTTAAATTCATTTATGAACTTGTAGGTTGATTCCACTAATGACAGGTCGCATATGCTTAATAATGAATCAAAAGTTTGTCTGGTTAGAAGCTTTATTTTCCAAATTGGGTTCTATAACTTAGATGCTACAAGTTTTCTATTTTATTATTTTTGAATTTTTTTCTTTTTGATTTCTTGTAACGCTGTCACAATATCAAAGGTTACCACTGATGCTAACGAGATTTTGAGAGTCTGAGGGGAACATGAAGCAGGTTATCAGCGAGTAGTTTTTGGTTTTGATGGATTCAATAATTTCTTCTTAAAGGTTTCTTTTGAATTCTCGATTTTTTCCTTTAATTGTGGTCGTTTTAGCAGTCTTAAGAAGTATTCTGATTAAAGGTGATCGTTCGTGATGGCTTCCCAATGAGTCAAAAGTAACGTGTTCAGTGAGTTTCGTTTACATATTTGGTTATAATTGCTCTGATACTACGAGTTTTCTTTGTGGAATTTTGTGATTTACATCAATTCACTATTATTATTTTTAAACTACAATATCGACTACTAGTGAAAGATCCAATATGTCTTGAAAAAAGAAACGATTTAATGAAGTTTTTAACAAAAAAGTTTAGCGTATCGAAGTTTTTCTTGTAAACTAATTTTTTTAAAAAACTTGATACTTCCCTCTTGCATTTTTTTTCAAGTTTACAGTTTTTGCCTGTAATTGGCTAAGAGTTCTGGCTACGAATTTTAATTGTTTTTTTTGGCTAAGACTTCTTCTGATTATTGACAGGTCCTAAACGATTGTCTTGTTTCTACGGAGTTAGTGAACATACTCAAAACCGTATAAAGTATGTTAATAGCTAATGGTTCTGTTGATTTTGTTTGTTTTCATTTTTAAAAATTTTTTTTGAGCATTTCCAGTCTGTTCTTCTTTTTACAACTTCAACCTAAAACAAATCAATGAGAGGCCTCAAGAACTTCTTTTGATTGAATTTTTAACTTCTCTATTCGTTTTATGTTACAACCGTTTTGTATCTTGATCAACACGCATTTTCTTACGAATTTTGTAAGTGATCAGTTTTTTGTGCTTTTTGTCGTGCTTTATGCTATTTGAGCGTAAATTATCAAGTTGACAACAAGTCCCGTTGATTTTCAAAGAGACCCAAGTGAATATATATAGTTTTTCATTTCCATAGTTTTTGAAATAATAGAAATTGTAATTGGAATAATGACGTATAGCATTTGGATACTAGCTGATGATTTTAATGTTTTCAATACCTTGAATTTCCGTATTGTTTTTCTGTGATTCGGTATCTGCAGATATTTTGCAGACCTATTAGTCTCACCAGAGAAAGCGCCCAATGCTTCGTGAGGACTGACAAGTAAAATTACCTAGAATTTTATCGTGACAAGCTCGTGTTTTTTATGACTTTTGAAATTATTTAGTTTCAAAATAGTCGATAAATTTTCCATTTTATTCTTCTTGTCGACTGGTTAGGTGGTCCAATTTTTGCTTTTGTGTATTTTGATGTTTGTAATGTCTCGTAGTCTTACTTATGGCAGACATCATAAGTTTTGGAATGCGGCATGGCATTATATAATTCAGTTAGTACTTTGGATGTGTAACAATCTTTTTATTCAAACATCTAATGGTGTATATCTCTTCTAATCTTTTATTTTGGCAGATTTTTAGGTAAAAAAGAGTATGAGCGGGGTCGGGACATTATGTGAGGACGCACATTACCGAGCCGCCTTGTGTTTATCTAGTCTCATTTCTCTCAAATTAAGCCAAATTGTGATACAACCGTCGTTCACGGAAAACTAGAGTAATTCATAGTTTTTGTTTGTATTATTTTTGTTATATATTTTAAACAAAAACATGGTATTGCATGTGACCGTTTTTCAGATGTGGCTGAAGTGCAGGTCAAGTTTACAGCAGTAGCCATGATGCTAGACTACAAACGTCGGTCTCAACAACACAACAAAACAAGGAGATACACTTTAGTTGTTGAAAAGCAGAAAGGAGGAGGAGTTTCAAGCATACGTGAACAACTGCTACAACTAACACATTGATTAAAGCAACCCTTCAAAAACAAACATTTCCTTTCTTTCGTAGAGGGCGCTTTCTCTCAAGTGGAATTCGAAAATCATCTCAGATGTCATTAAGGAAAAGAATTTCTATCTGCTAAAATTGAATTTGTTCGGTATCATTATTCACATAGCAACAAAGTAACGTTGAATGAACAAACGTTATACATTTATAAATATATTTATATGAATTACTAAAAAAACGAGCGTTCTTAAACAGCAGCACGAATGTCAATTTTAACCTCTACTAATATAGATAACGCCAAACCAAACAAGGTACCGTCCTTAATGATAATTCTTCTACTATTTACATAAACAAGCAACATATGCCAAGAATATAAATATTTCCCCTGAATCTCAGTACAATTTTCCAACAAGCCTTAACTTCAAACTCATAGATCCTACTAGGGCAGACCCAATTCGGGCTCCTTTTACAGCCTTAAAGTATAAAGAGTTAGGGCTGCTTATTTCTTCGCGCGAAGTAGACTTACCTAGTTCTCTCAGATTAACCGACTCTATAAAGCACTAAAGATACTTCAATTATTACGGTGGTAAGCTAATACAGCACCGGAGTCAATGGAATACAGAAAGTGCAACTATCTGATAGAAGAGAGTTGATTCCTCTCAGTTTCCGATTGGCTAAAGGTTTACAATCAGTTTTTCCTCTTTTGTCGAGTGGTGGAGCTGGGAATATTCAGTAAGTGGTCCACGTCCTGTCAATCGTTGAGCCTGTCAGGGCGCCAGCAGCCTCCCACTGTCATAAGAAGATTTGTTCCCAGCTGGGTTCGAAAGTTGTAGTCTGTGGTATCTGTCGGTGGTACAAAGAGTTTTCATTCCATCTCTTTGTTAGTACGGTTTTGTTCCCATCGGATTTTCTTGCTTACCTCTGGGTTTAAGTCCAATATTAGCTGCTGTGACCTTCTTAATCATTGAAACCTTCTTAGTTTAATTCCTTCTGAGTAAGTTCCCAAAAAAAAGAAAAAATGTTCCTGTCCTTCAATTTATGAGCTGAATAACTTTTAAGAAAAAAAAACAAGCAAGACAGATATAAATCAACGAAAAAGAATTAAAATAAAAATATATATTTCGGGAGTTTTGTTAGATCTGTATCTCAGTGCCCCAACAATGAACCGGAAAGGTGCGCCCATCAGCGGTGCTCCAATTGGGAGATGATCAAGGCCTCGTTGTCTGGGTCCCGGAAGCATTCGAGGAATTCGTCGTCCCTCGCAAAACAAACAACCAGAAGCTGAGGGCACAGGTCCGCATCGCAATGCAGCTGCATAGCATATAGATGATTGGTGATCTTCTTTTCCTACTGTAGAGGTTCTCTTTGTGCCAGTCCCTGTAGGGGAAGTTGAAATTATGGCGGTACATACACTTGACTGAGCCTTCTTCTGCACACTTCAGATACCCGAACGGCATCAATATTGGTCGGTTGGTCCTTGTGTGCCCGGGACAAAGAGGTAAGCGTTCAAGATCAAAATTCCGTCGCAGTTCTTAGGATCTATGATGGACATACAATTGAGATAATGCGGGGATGTCGCCTTCTTGTTCACGTGCTGTCGACATGAACTGACGTGCATCAGAGGCTTAGTGTAGTGGAAGTGGTGTTGAACAAGAATTTAGTTGTGAACAGTATGCAACATCTTTGTTCTGTTGATTTTATGTGATTAATTATTGACATTCAACTGTGTTCGAGGCAGGAATCCAAATAGGGCATAAAATGGATCTTATTTTTTTTCTACGCGTTAGGGAGGAAATGTTTCTTATGTCAGCATTTTGTTCAGGCAATCGTATTGGCGGTTGACCAGTGCAAAATGATTTCTTGACGTGTGCCAATTTCTTTCCATAAGTCTAAAGAGGGAGAATTGTTGTCGCGGCTTCCCTCAAAATAAAGTTTTTATAGTTGTTTGTTGGTGCACGCACAGGAGCTCGGCTTGAGCATGTGCTCAGGAGGACTGGCAAGGTAGTTAATTTTTTGGGAACGTGGATGCCGTGCTCCATATTGATTACGAGGTGTTTAGTAAATTGTTGAAACTAAAAACTGGACCCTGGTGGTCCGTGATATGTGTTTTATGACGGCACAAAAGGGGAATGCCTTGGCTGTCGTGACGACGACTGTGAGGTTATAGGTAACTAACTAACTATAGTTTGGTCGAGAGCTGGAGTATGAATTCGGCGCCCGGATAGGAGACAACCTAACGGGATAATTCTCATGTCCTGTTGGGAAATGACGTCTGTGGGGCGAGGGTTCAGTCCACGGATATTTTTCCGTGGAAGTCTGTCTTTTGTAGGGAGTTCGTTGTGGAATTTCTTGATGTGACCGTCGAGAATGTGCATTAGGATAGTGTAACGGGTTCTTTCTTTGTTGCTATTGACTGTAGGGTTTTCATTTATTGTGCTTTTTGCCTCTGTTGGGCTGAGGCATGCGGATTCTTCCAGAATATGCCCGATTTGATACTACGGTTTCTGATTTTGACCTCTGAGATTGTTCAGCAACAACCTCGTGAAACCAGGACTGTACCTGGGTGTCGGTTGTTTACCCCTCTATAAAAAACTCTTTCGACGAGTGTGCTGTTGTGTGCACATTTGACAGCTCTTGCGAGTTAGTGTCACTCTCAATGAATAGTGGAAGTTCCCCGGAAGAAGAGGACGAAAGGGCTGTTGAAGACAGTGTGTTCACCTGCGAATATTTAGCGGCAAGCACAGGCTGTGGCTGTCAAGACGCTTGCGCTATCATGAATAGCGCCGGCTTTTGCATCCCATTCACTCCTTTAGGCATCGGAGGAGCCAGCACCAAAGAGATATGGTTGACGAGGGAATGATGTCATCAATGTCCATCATGATGAGATCATATTCCGTTAGTTCGACTTTGGAGTGATTAAAAATCCCCAGGGTGAGCGGGCTTGTTTAGATGAGGTGGCAAGTGTAGTATCACTTAAAATGAAATAGAATTACAATCTGATACTTGATAGATTCAGGATAAGATTCTTTAGAATTTCCTGATAGTCAGGATCATCTTCAAAGTAATCTTGTTTGAAGGAAACAGTTTGCGTTTTCTTCTCCCTGAGTGGAAATATTCAGGATGCAAAGACTTAAAACCTTATTGGGATTGGAATTGCAATCCCGTAGCAATCAAAAGCTGTTGTTGTTGGAGTTGTTGCTCATCAATTTGATATAGAGTTAATATGCCCAGAGAAAGAAAATTTCTTGTAGAAATTTTACACCTTTCGTGCATTAAATTCTATTCACTTTGAGAATTTTGTATAGGAGCCATTTGAAGAATGTCTTCTTAGCTTTTTGGGGATGATGTGTTTGTTTAATTCAATCTTTCTTTAAAGCAGGCAGGATATTTTGTGAGAATTTTACCAAAAATTTTATTTATTTCAATTTCGCTAGTGTGATTTTCGGTCCCATTGTAAAACACTTATCACTGTCCATACATTGGCTATTTTTCTTTAATACGTATTAAAGGCTTGCAAAGATTCCAATAAAAGAGTTTTCTAAAAAAATTCTCATGATCAAGTCACACCAGTCGAAGTGTGGATTTTTGCTGTTAATAAAAAGCTTGTTGAAATATTCTGTGTATGGCCACTGTAACTGTGAAAAATAGGCTTGTAAATGATCTTGTTGAGCTCATTCTGCAAAATTGACCACTTGTGGTGCTTCAATTTTCTTTGCTGCATCATCTACTCATTGGTTAAAATTCATCTTGTCGATAGGAAGTGTCCCGTCACTTTGGCTAAATATGCCTATTTGTTGTGCAGTGAGTTTAACTTGTGTAATTTTGCGCTTATTTTTTTCCCTAATAGGGGGTTTTGTTGGATACTTTCTGTTGTGTATTGTCCATCTAAAGATAACTGTAATAAAGTGGAGAGGGTTGAAGGAACTATCCGAGTTCTTCTTCCCGTTGCTATAAAATATACTATTGTATTTTCCCACTAGTTCTATTTATGAGGTATTTTTGTGTTTTGTTGAGCTGTATTCGGACAAAAATACTGCAATAAAGTGAAAATTATGTTTGCTTGTAGTCTGTATTCGTGTACGTTTGTAAGTTTTTGTGCGTGAAGCTTAGTTTTCGTGCACGATATTTAGTTTGTTGCATAAAAACCCTGTAGTCTTTCGTTTGTTATTTAAGCAGATATATCTGGCATTAAATTCTTCATATTTAGTACTAGAATATCTGGACGGGCCTTCTACATGTTGTGGAAGAAATTTTTCTGTATTTGATAGTAAGTCGGGTTGTCTAGATTAAACAAGACGGGTTTTGAATTTGTGATATCCGCGTTTTATGGTTGTAGTGTGTAAAAGCGAGTTATCGTAGAACTATTTCTTAAATTGTTCTTGAAGAAATTGTTGTTTGGGGGTAATTGGGGACAATGCCACTTCTTTGTCAAAATATTTGGATACATGGAGAGTCCTCTTTTTATATGTTGTTTTTGTAGGACTTTCTATGATTTGGTAAGCTCCGAACTCTGTGGTTTTGTTTTCTTAGAAACTCCAATCTGTGTGATACTTGCATACGTTTTCTCACGACCAGGGTGGCCTGAGAGATCATGAGTATGTGACTAATAAATTAAAAACTTTGTTATCAAAAAAGAGATAGGTTAGGCAGACTTTTGGTGATTTAATTTTTTGTAAGAATTATATTGTCTCGTTTGATTCATTTATAATTAAATAATGGAAACAACGACAGTAATGTAAAAGTCCTTCATTTGCCCTTATTGTTAAAATTGGAATGATAGATCGGGTTTTGTTTCCTCTCCAAAGTACAATTTGCGAATTGTTGGATCTTGTTACGGTGTTCCCAGTAGAAATGTTTCTGTTACTTCAATTTGCTCTCAAAGAAAATGGTTTTAATTTCTGGAAATTTCGATACGAAGTCGTTCATTGCTGGAGGCTAAAATTTAATTTTGTTGATAAGTTCTGCATAATCTTCTGCTGGATGCTGTAACAGGATCAATGTCACTGGCCAACATACCTTGTACTTTTAATCCTTACTGACACTACGAAAGACAGGACGTGGACCCCATACTGACGACTCTAGTCACACACTTCACTAGGCAGGGCGATCAGACAACTACTCCTGTCACAAACTCTACCACTTGACAAGGATGGCACATTCAGCATGTAGCATGTTCCAGCTACATTCTACAGATTCGGACAAAAAACTTTTAACTGGAGATGGATGCAGCAGTTGAAATACTGAAAGTGCAGTTTCAGCCAATCAGAGATTGAGAAGACTCTATTCTCTTTTAGCGCTTGCAAGACTGACTTTAGTCAGTCTATTAGATAGTTGAACTATGTGCATACCATTCACTCGGGTGCTGTATTATCTTACCGCGGTAGTAATTGAGGTTTGTTCGCTGTGTTTTATAGAGTCAGTCAGTCTGAGTGATTTAGGTAAGTTTACTTCGCGCGCAAAAATAAGTAGCCCGAACTCTTTATACTTTAAGGCTATAAAAAGAGGCCAACTAGGGTCTGCCTTAACTACTACACACTCAAAATAATAGTTGCACTGGCTTCCTAAAAAGAAACTTAGGTTTAGTCTTAAGTCTTTGGGGGTGTTTCAAATGGGCGACCTGTCAGATGGACGACAGCTACTAACGGGTGCAAAATCTTAGTATTCGCTGACTTCCTTGTGCAATATCTTACTTAGTCTTGGTGGGCGCACGCTTGGCCGAAATAACCGACCAGTGTTTTCGGAATAGATCCCACAGCGAGTGCGAGGCATGGCTATGGACAGCCCCCACCATTGCGGCCATGTTTTTCTGGCTTATTTCTTTTTTGTGCTAGCCATTTTGTATTTTAGCACTAGCTTCTTAGAAAAAAATTTTAGGCATGGAGATCTCGTCTTTAGTCTTTCATAACAGCAAATTATTGCTAAAATATTGAGAGATACACCGAGATACGCGTGTTAAAAGAGGGAACTAATTTTCGAGTGTTGAACTCAAAAACAATTTTAATCTTGCTGAGGGAAAATGCTGTTGTCGCCGTCTGCGTCCTGAAATGATTAACTAAAATAGTCGAAATTTCTTTCTTCAGCTTTTGTGACCTACTTCAGAAGGGAATACCGATTTGTTTCTATTTTAATTAGTTCTATGGCATTGCCTAACATTCACAACAAAACAAACAACGACTCCCGATGTAATTAAAACTAAATTAGCTCGAAAATGTGTCGAAGAAGAATTGAAGCGTCAGCCTGATTAAATTATGAGCTTAGTACGCGTTTTTTTGCGTCTATCCATTGCTTATTTTGTTTTCAGCACACCCACGCGGCCACGTAACAATCAATTTTTAATTAATTGGCAAACCGTGAACAATATTGTGGGAGATTGCCTGCTAACTTCCTTCTAACAGAACTTAATTGAACTACATTCGGTTGGAAATACCCCCGTTCTATTGAAATAATTTCTCCATAGCAATTTTCAAGTTGAAATGAAAAACAGGACGTTTTAAATAAGACTCCCGAACTGTCGTGACATCAGGACGTAGTATCAAAAGCTAGTGTTACGACGGGACGTAGAAAACATTTAAAATTTTATCTCCAGCTCGAACGGCAACATAACGCAAACTTTTTAGATTAGACAGAGAAGCTCTTAAAACTTCTGAAGCGATTAAGGAAGCCTTGATCGCTCACTTCTATTTCCTAATTTTCGGATAAAAACCTGCATCGTGAAACCACTAGCTAGCGCTCTTTTCTGCGGTGAAGTACTTTCACACGTGAGTAGTATAGTACTTTCACACTTTCACTTTCGTCTAAGTTTCGGTGAAGAGATAAAAGCCTTCGTTTGCTTCAATACTAATAGGATTTGAATGGTTAGATGGTTGAGGAAGAAAATCTGTCGTTTGTTGCATACTCGTGGCATGTTCCTTTCTTTCTGGAAAAGATAGAGCGCCCAACATCGTCAATTTGGCTGCGGACTTTATTGTCCCCTCTCCAGTTTTCCTTAATACATTCAAGGTGTTTCCCGATTTGAAGTTCGATGATTGTTACATAGGTCAATGTCATTGTTTGAGCGTAACAGCACATAGCAGTTGATTGCTCAGCTGCAGTCCCAGTTTTTGCCAAATAACTATATCGTACACGGGCGTACCGTTTTCCAGCCTCTTCTATGATTGAGATTGTTGGGGATACCTTATCAACACTCTAATACGTGAAAAGAATTTCGTTGTTCCATTTGCACCTTTAATTGGCGGCGAGCTCACGCGAAAAATTTACTTTCAGTTATGATTGGCTTCACGGCATTGGATTGAAGAACTTGGGACTTATTATGAATCCCGCTTCAGAGTCCTCGAGTCCAAATATGAGTCTCACACTGATGTCTTAATACGGTAATAACTGCAGTCCAAAGACAATTAGAACTAACTGGAACTGTCTCGTGTTCTAAATAATTCTTTATGATTTTAAAATATATCTATTTTTCCTATCCGTTTCCTTAATAATATAGCTGAGCGGAACGTTTAGCTAGCCCATAAGATATCATTCTTATGCTAATATCTCTGTTTTTTTTTACTGAAGTTTCATATTTAATGCATAATGGATTGAATTGCTTCTCTAAAAACAAAATTTTACTTTTTTTGCTATTTTAGGACACTACAGCATTCACTTAACCGTTTTTTTTTTCGCTCCACTAATCCAGTTACTTTGTGGTCCTTTGGGGGCTAAGCAATTACTTTATTATTGTTTTGTTCACAAAGTGATTTAACTTGTTTGCCTATTAAACAGCGTGCATGATATATACGTATATTGCGCAGAACGCCAAGTATTTGAATATTTTAAAGTAAAATATTAATAAAATTTCCACCAACTGCTTTGGCTGAAGAAGATTTTGAATAGCGTAATTATATACTAAAAACAGACTTGATCCCTTTTTTCACAAAAAAGGTCTCACCAAATTTATATTGATTTTTTTTCGTTAAATTTGGAAAGAAATTATTTGGATTCAATTTTGATGAGGTTTGTTGAATTTTAGAACACTGCCCATTTCTGTACATAGGGAGCGGTTCGAAGAGCGACTCGATAAACGCCTCCTTCCCTGATTGTGCAATCGCCACGAGGTTTTGCACTCAACTTAGGCCAATAGCTATGTATGTAAGGGCTAATAACCGTATATTGCTCCTCGCCATTATTTAATGCCGTTCTTCCTGAGCCTAGCATCTTCAGGAGTTAAATGAGCCAGGAGGTTTCTTCGTAATTACTTGTCTAAGTTTGTTTTCGAATATAAAAGAAAAAGGTTCTATTTCCTTTGGATTTTTCGGGTTCAGCCGTGGATTGTTTTGTTTGGATGTTTTTGATGTCGACAAAGTCGATTGAAAGGTGATTTGTGTTGTTTGAGTTGTCGTTTGTTCTGCGAGATGTGACATTGTGATTATTTTTACAGTGAGATCGCTTAGGAAATGAGTAGTGATAACCGCTTCGCGGAGCAATTGATTGTAGAAATCTATTTGTTTCTTTAATTGTTAACTACATTGAGAAGAAAGAATGGAATGCGATTTACTGTTGTTGGTGTTTAAAATTTTTTAGCTTGTGTTTGGAATCACGTCTTCACGAGTTAATGAAACTTGTGATTGATTGGCATTTAAATGATTGCTTGCAACTCTGTCTCGAGAACGTGTGACTGTTTCTCTCAAAACTTCATCGTCTTATTTGCTTGTGATTTTTGCCTCTTCCTTTTGTTTGCGTCAAACATACTCAATTGAGCGATCTTTTGACTAGGAAGGTGCTCAATATGAAAAATCAAACAGCGAAAGTCTATCAATCCAATGTCTCAATCGACTATTATAAATGTTAATTGAAAAAGAAGTGAATTAAATAATTTCACTATAGGGAAAAAGCTCCAATGATCAGTATGAACAGAAAAAAATTTTACCGAACAAATAGTTTTTGAAACAGTCAACAGGCCACACTACTCCTAGTAATTGAAGATTCATTTTACTATAATATTCTTTGCTTGAATTGAAGAAAAACGATTGCGAATGCAATTGTATTCCTATTGTCTGGACTTTGCTGTGCTATTGCAGCTCCTGATCTTGACTTAGAAGCATCCCAATTGAGTGTGTATTTCGTTGGCAGTCTGCTGTTTGATAAATTCAATATGCATATCAGGTTCATAAATCCTCAAAAAGAGTGCGTTTTTTCAGCCGTAGTTTAAATGTGTGGCGGAGTTTTGCTAACGTGGATGTGAAATTACCTAAATGGAATACCGATCACAAAAAATGATGGCTTTAAATGGTTCAACGATTAGATTGCGGTTGTTCTAAATTCTAGGGCCAAGCTATTGTTTGTCAAAATTTTCATTGCCTAGCCATTCGATTTCTGTTTTAGCAAAGTAGCATTTGGATATAATGACTTGAAGGTCAAATTCTTTGAAGACAGTTGTAAATTATAGTCGAGTGTCTTTCTACTGACTCAGAACACGACTCGAAACAATGATGTCTTAGAGAAAACATTGATTCTTTTTTAACTATACCAAGGTATAGTCCATCCCTATTCGAAATCCCTCGGACATATCAGTAAGGCCATAAAAACCACTTCTGTATGTGCAAGTCACCAAATCTGTATGTGCAAGTCAATTCACGCCTTGCAACATTAAGTTTACAATGGTATGCCGTATCCGAAAAACTATTTAAGTTACTCTACATGTGATGCAAATCCAAGGTAGAAAAGCAACTGGTTTTCTGTGAGTCAAAATGATTCAGACCTTGTATAATTATATCTATTCAACAGTCAGTATTAAACGTTGGGAACTTTTTTGCAAAAGAGTTTATCTAATATCCTAATATGTAGAGCTAACTTTGCATACTTATCTCTTATTACTATAGTGACAATTGGAGATGAAAAATTGTGACATAAACAACTTTCTAGTTTGCCGTGATGTTAATTTTTGATCTCTTTTAATCTCTGTAACGTTTTATTGAAGGTGTATTGGGACTCGACTCCCATTTTCATACGTTAATGTGTATTTTTTAATGATTGTTTTTTAAAGTTTTACAACTAACCAGCATCAGTTTTCGGTTTACCAATGCAAAAAATACACTCCAGAAATGATCATGGTGGAGGCGTTCATTTAAGGACAGTAGTTAGTGGATTCACTTAGCAAATTTAGTGAGGCTTGTTACACAAAATATGCGAGTTGCTGGAAAATATGCTAGTGCTAGTTGCAACATGACCTTCTTTCACAACAAAAAATTTAAATTTAAACCATTTTAATTGTTTCGTTTGAAATTTGTCTCTCAATCTTTATGGGTTCTCAATTGCGAATCCTGAGTTTCATTTCATCTGATTGGACTAGTCTCGTTGCAGGATATTCGTGATGATGTTGCAAATTGTGAAAACTTTTTCCTGGCTCAGTGTCATCTGAGTGTCAGTTGAGGTCATTGCCACGTTATTATCATCAGAAGAAAAATATGCTGAATTGGCTAATTGTTTTTTGCTTCAGTAGCAACTGACGGGACTAGGCATCAACGATTGTTAGCTGTTATACTAATTAGATTATGTTGACTACGTTTGTAGGGTTTTACGTTGGCGACAAGATTATTCGAAGCACAATTGAGCCATCTTCTACCCTGTGATTGGCAGAATTTGTTTTGTTCAATGTCCTATGATTGTACAAATTTTTTAGATGACCCTGCCTTTCCATTTTTGCAAAACCTCTATGATTCAGTATGTGCACGTGTTTCCATTGAAAATTACAAAATTGACGACAGTCCAATACTTGTCTGTTCGGATGATGACATTCAATTCTGACATTGAATTCCCATTTCAAAATAGATTGCCTACTCAAATGCTCTTTGCCTGTTGAAAGCTTCGCTCTTCAAACGACGTTGAATTTTTGCTTTGATTATGTTTGCAATAAAAACTTCTCATACAATGGATTCCGTTTTATCTCCCAAATCACAATTGTAAGCAATTTAATTGAAGCTGCAAAAAAGATTTTCAAGAGATCTGCTATTTTAATGTTTCCTCATAAAAAAATGATATTGCTCAAAAAATATGCTGTGTTATTGGACAAATGCTTCATCTCGCTTTTGCAATTTTGTACATATCTTGATGTTTTCATGCTAACTACCATGTCAAGAGACAAAGATACTGCTTTCTCATCACACAGTTTCCAAAGACTCCGATAAGTGGTTTTTTAAAAAACATTTTATTGTACTATTGAACTATACAATTGTACTATACAATTGAACGAGCTAATTGCATTTCTCATTCAAGTTAAACTAATGCTTTTCAGCTTGTAAGATAGCAGTAAGGAGCAGTTAACCGCATTTGTTAATTTTTAAGCTCGCTGAGAAAACGCTAAAATAAATTCAAACTTAATTCCTATCGTGATAAACAATTTCCGAAATCTGTAAAAAAAACATTGACATAAAAACATGTTCTAAAACATCAAAATGGAGTCGGGTGAAAGTGTGACGGCTAAAGAAATTGACGTACCAAAATATCGAAATTTAAAATATAAAAGGTGTAACCATCGCGATGTTTCTATGTGTTTTAAAATTCTGCATTGACAACTGGTTATGTTTTACCGGAAAGGTTAAATCAGTGCTGAATCGTGGTATCATAAAAATTTCTGTTCCCTTAAGACTTCGCAGATTAAACTGATTTCATTTTCACACTGACCGGTCGGAACTTTGTTCCCTTTCACTTCCAAAAAAGAATCTTCATTTTTAAAAAATATATATATATCAATAAATTGTTTGATAGTTATTTGAAACAATTAATGATGTTTGGTTGAGGGTTGTGGCAGACTGCAATAACTCTGAAGGCAGTTGAAAAACACCTGATGTTTCAGACCAAAAAACACAATCCATCAATTTTCGCAGTTAGGTTTTTCTCGCCATTTGTTTAACTAAGCGGTGCATTGTTGAATGTTTTATATCTAAAACAACTTTTTGGCAAGTTAATCAAGAGTTTGGGATTTCAGTTTCATTTTTTGTACAACAATCTGTTCTGGGAACTTAAAGAATGTACCTCCTGAAGTTAGTTATTTCATCCAAATTTTGACAAACTAGCAATTACTTGTCAATTTTTATCACAGTTCTATGTTGCATCAAAACTTTTTCCTAGTACATTTTTTGCGTTTCGCTTTTGTGGTACGACTCATACAAAATATTTCAGACGTTAAATTTACTGCTGTTTTTGATCGTAGTTGTATCACAAACAGGCGTGTTGCTATTGCTATTGAATTCACGAAATGTTGTTCACAACACCAGAATTATTGGCGACAAAATTGTTGGCGCTGATGCAGTTGCAGGAGAGCATTATTTTTTTCAGTCTCAGAAGTAAATGTAAAGAAACAAACAAATTTTATGCAAATCTTTAACTCCTGTTCAATTAGTCATTTCATGAAAAAAATTGAGCAACTTCAAAAAAACTTTGAAGAAAGGTTATTACTTTGAGGGAAAATTATATCTCTGTTGTCAACAACCTCTTCAAAAACGTTGCCAGGAATGCATTTTGAAAAACAATTATACTTGTACGTTTTTTTCAAAAGGAAGCTGTATGATCAGCCGTTAACTTGCAAAAATATAGAAGAAATCAACGTCCTTATCTAATTTTATCCCAGTGAAACGAAACTAGATACACCTTGCCATGTCATGCAAGATCTTGACAACTCTTGCAAAACTTGAAACCTCTTGCCAAGATCTTGATAGACAAACATTTCTTGGAACACTTTGATAAGATCTTGATAAGATCTCATCAAGACTTGTCAAGAAAATTTTGTGGCTTAAATTGATAATTCTTGACTCATAGAAAGTTTTGTTTGTAAGCAACCCGGAGTGAGTTACATATTGAGTGGATGCTACCCGGTACGCATCGAGCTAACATCAACTTAAAAATTTGACTATACTGGAAAAAGGTGGCTCAGTTGTTGGCTAATAAACTAATGGAAGCACTTTTTTCCGACATTCTTGCTAATTGTTGATAATTCTTGCATAATCATATGATTTCCTGATCGTGTCATGTCAAGGTTTATCTTTCCTGAAGATCTTGCCAAGATCTTGTTTCTTGACAGCCATGCAAAGAACTTGCAATTTCGTACACATCTTGATGTTTTCATGATAACTACCATGACAAGATCTTGGCAAGATTTTCTAAGATATATTTTTTTTTACTTATCAAGATGGATCAAGTTTTTTTGCAGGATGGTTTCTTCAGGCGTTTTGCTATTGACGTTACCATGAAGATTTCAGCCATCAAATATGGGTCGCCGTTGCTCAATAAGGGTAAAAAATGACAAAGATACAGCTTTCTACTAATATAGTTTCCATGGTTTACCTCTGGAAAGGATGACTTGCGCATCAAACATTGCCAATTTTTTAGATAAAATTTTTTTCTTAAAATTTTGCAATTTTGAGCTTTCTTTTCTGAGGGGTGATTGTATATGATCAATCACTCACTCCTGACTGAGCAATTTGGTGAGGGATAGATGTCTATTTTCGTCATTGTCACGGAAAAGCAGAGCAATATTTTCGAATATGAGTTTCCAGTGCGAATTGTTCGTCGAAAAATCGTAGTGTTAATCACTGTATATAATATTTGTCTTGAATTTGTATTTAGGAACCGAGTGTTAACACTCGGTTCCTAAATACAAATTTAAGAGAAATAATATATACAGTGATTAACACTACGATTTTTCGACGGACCATTCGCACCGGAAACTCATCTTCGAAAATATTGCTCTGTTTTTCCGTGACAATGACGAAAATAGACATCTATCCCTCACCAAATTGCTCAGTCAGGAGTGAGTGATTGATCATATACAATCACCCCTCAGAAAAGAAAGCTCAAAATTGCAAAATTTTACGAACCTGAATTACGCGACTTTTTGCGGAGACGCAAAGGAGTAGAGCAATATTTTATCACAAGTGAACTATAAGTAAAAAAGAACCAGTGGTTTACAAATGTAGGAATGCAATAAACAGGTTAACACAGATCAAGTTTGATGTGATTACAAACAAGTGGGATTGCGAGTCAAATGCATCTGTAAGTTACACATGTTGACTCAGTACCACGTCACAAATAAATGACGATTTAATGTTTCAGCTAACTTTTTTCAGGACGAGTGAAAAATGTGTCTAATTTAAGCTGACCGGAAAAGTTTTTGCATAAAAAGAAAAGTTTGACGTGATAAACGCGGATTCTTCTCTTTATCTTATCACGCCGTCGATTCGAACAAGAAATCTTGCCTTTTTATGGTGATTAAAATTTCATGTGTTAGCAAATTGCTTTTGACTCAAAACCAAGAGGCGCGAGTATGGCCTGGTCGGGATTTCACTCTTGTCAACAGATAAAATCTACAGAAATTTTGATATATCTTCATTCCCAATTTCAAATTAAATTTGCAAGACTCTCTTGTGGAACTCTTTGCGAGGCAAAAAAGCTTAATTTAAAATTCTCATCATTTTAGATTATTATCTTGAAAAAGAAGATAATTCAGCTCATAACTGACTGAGAAACAGCAACTCAAAACAGCTCAAAACTGACAGAGCCCATGCATCTCATCTTTTTTCAATTAGTTCATCCCATAAGTTATTTGTAGAAGTGAGGAAGTTTCAAAAGTTCTTTGTAGTTTTCTGTTTTCTATACCATACAATGAAAATTGACTGATCACACCGCACCTAAAAGTTGAATTTGACATAGACTAGTTCGCCTCGCCTTTCATGGGCTTGAAATATGTGTACAGAAAACGAAAAACCATGCATACTTAAAGGCAAAAGTACGTTAGCACCCCTATTTTCACGTTAGTAACAATTCATGTTTTGATGCAATAGCCGCCTACATATGAAATTCAAATAAAACCCAACGCTCACCAGAAATCCTAATGAAAAAATAATGAACTCCATCCGAATTTCGCAGTAAAACGAATTTTGTCACAAGATGTTTTATGTTTTCAGGTTTGTTCAGCTATGGCCGAATTTGCACTCATGTTAAACATTAGAGACAAAAAAAGATGTGAATAAATTGTGATCTTTCGACAACTTTCTTTTTACTGTGAAATGTAGATGGAGTTCTTCAAATTTACATTGGGTTTTCTGGTAAGTGAACTTTGCAGGTTATCTGATTTTCATTGGTAGGAAAGAGGACTAGAGGAGGGGATAATTAAGGTAAAAACTGTATGAAAAATGTGATTTTAAATTGGATTAATCTTGCCTCTAAAATTGAAGTTTTGCCTCGTCAAAATAGGGGGTGCTACCTTACTTCTGCTGTCCAATATATAAAGTACGTGAACCAAGATGCATGAACCCATGAATGTGAGCTGCTGACTTCTGTTTTAATTTTAAACGTTTTGGCCCTAAAAACGCAACAGAAATTCAAAATGTTTATAATCAGCACGTTATCCATTTTTCTGATACTTACTGGTGCAAACAGAAAAGTGTCACAATTTTCGTTATTACGTCCTTTTATATCAGAGAAACTTGAACTGCGAGCACAGGTCGATAGATACTTGAACACAGCGTTTTAGAAAGCTTGTATGGTTGGATAAAACAAAAGAAAGATTCAAAAGTTATCATTTTTTTTATTTCATATTGCTTTGTCTTCTTTTCTAGTCAAAGACAATAAAGATCACTTTGAACAATTAGTACATCAGAGTTTACAAATTTACACTCACACGGAAAACGGCTCATGTTTATTCACGCTTAGAACAAATGCATTCACAAGTAAACATTAAACTTTTTACTTATGTTTTATAATGGAAATAATCAAAACGAGATCAATTTTTTCTTCATTTTCATTTTGCAGAATCATTGAGCAAAAATTGAGCGTAACTTTTAGAGAAAATATAAATCAAAGGATAAATTTTTACAATTTTAAGTGTTTCTCATGTCTCCATACCAATATGGCGACTCCAAATTTTTTCCTTGTTACTCTTGTGTTTTTGAAACGCAGTTTTGACAAGAAAAAGCTGATGAGTTTTAACAGATTTGACAAAAACTTGTCCATAAACGCGACTAAGAAATTTGACATCCCAGCTCACGTATTTTTTCTTTTTTCGTTTTTTCAATTTTTTTATGAATAGATATGTTTTCTTGGAACTTTTGTGCACCGGTCAACTACAATTCAAACAGTCTTTAGAGCCTGCACTTTGAACTTTGAGAAACTGTTATTATTCTTTTTTTGGTTCTAAAAGAGTACGGTGAGCCCTCTTTTGCTGTGGAAAAAGCATGTTTTCAAATTTTATCCTATGCAGTTATCAGTAAAGGTTTTGGTCCTCCGTGCTTCGAAAATGAGTTAATTCGTAGGGGTGAATAAAAGAAATCACCATCATGTTGCCAATAGGTGCCCCAATGCACTTCGTCTCGCGGAGCCTAAAAATCATGCCCTCCTTGCTTTGCCTGGTTTTCTATGCATGGTTTTCAAGCAATAAAAATATTTTAATGCTTTATCATTTTGAAATAGAATGAACTCGCTATGTGTTAACTTTTGCATTCATCTGTTAGAGGATACGATGAATTAATGCTATCGAAAGCGCTCAAGTGAAAAATTTAATAGCATCGTATGATCTATGTCAGCTACAAAAGCTGAAACTAATTAAGATAATTTATCTAGAGAACATCGATAAAAGCCTCCGATAAGTGGTTTTTTAATTAACTTGGTATTGTGCTAAAATATTGCACATGTTATCCCAATTTAAGTGAAAGCATAGCTATACAATTGAACGCGCTAATTGTATTTTTCATTCAAGTGAAACTAACGCTTTTCAGCTTGTAAGATAGCATTAAGGAGCAGTTAGCCGCATTCGTCAAATTTTAAACTCGCTGAGAAAATGCTAAAATAAATTCGAACTTAATTCTTATCGTGATAAACAATTTCCGACATCTGTAAGAAACAATGACATAAAAGAATGTTCTAAAATATTAAATGCAGTCGAGTGAAAGTGTGACGGCTAAACAAATTGACGTACCAAAATATCAAAACTTAAAATGATCTAACATTGCGATATTTTTATGTGTTCACTAAACCAACATTCACAACTGGTTGTTTTTACCGCAGTGTAAGGAAATATGAAGTCAATAAGCTCCAATAGTTAAACGTTAAATCAGTACTGAATCGTGGTATCAAAAAAATTTCGGTTCCTTTATAAAGACGCCGCAGAGTAAACCGATTCCTTTTTCACACTGGTCGGTCGGAATTTCGTTCGCTTTTATGTCCATAAAAAATCAAAACTTTTATCTTAATAAATATCATTAATATGTTTGATAGTTAAGTGGAACAATCAATGATGTTTGGTTGAGGGTTGTGCAATTCCTCAGCAGCATGTGAGAAAAAGTTAGCAGTTGGAAAACACCTGATATTTCAGAACAAAAACGCAATCTATCATTTTTTGCAGTTAGGTTATTTCATCGCCATTTTAACTAAGCAACGCATGGTTGAATATTTTATATCTAAAACTTAAAGTTTTGACAAGTGATTTTTAGCGGGTCGATTTTATTTTTTCAAGGTCGATTTTTCTGCACAATAATTTTCTCTGAACCTAAAAATGTACCTCCTGAATTTCGTTACCCCAGTGATTCTGGAATTTTATCGTGTAAGATCTTGATAAAAAATATATCGTGTAAAACCTGATAAATTGTCTTACAAAGTCTTAGTCAGGCGACGCATAATCTTATAGGAACTTATAAGACAATTTTGTAAGAAATTTGTAAGATCGTACACGAAAAAAATAGTCAAATGTCTGGGGTACTTCATCCAAGTTAGGAGAGTAGCAATTAGTTGTCTGTTTTTTACCAGAGCTCTCCGTTGCGTCCAAACTTTTTCAATACAAACCTTTTTAAGAACATCCTTTTTTTCAAATACAAAGTTTTTTTAAATATCTACTTTTTTTCAAATAAATACTTTTCGAACAATTCGAATATTAATTTCGGGTCTTGTTAAAAGTATCGCTTAAGATAGAACACGCTCAGACGCATTTTGCTGAGGGTTTTGAGCGTACTTTTATCACTTGGTAATTTGCAAAACCAAACAGTTGTATTTCTATTGCTAGTGCTGTTTCTGTTTTCTAAGTCATGAAATATTGCTCGTAGCCACTAACATCATTGATGACAAAATTGTTGGCGCTGATTTAGTTGCAAGAGAGCTTTATTTGCTCACATATCGCGGTGTCAGAAGTAAATGCAAAGGAGTAAGAAAGTTCGCAGACTTTTTTTTTACAAACATGCCCTATCTCTGGACTGCTGCAACTAATTAACATCTAATCAATTTGCCATTGCGTAAATAATTGAGCTTCAAAAAGTACTTTCAAGAAAAGGTTTTATTTCGAGGAAAGTTTATGTCTCTTTTATCAACAGCATGGTCAGAGACATTGTTAAAGTGCATTTCGAAATAAAATCATTATTTCTTATTATATATATTTATTATATATTTATATATTATATATTTATTATATATTTATTGAAAATGAGGCTATATGATCCGCCGTTAAACTGCAAAAAATGTAGCAGTCTCCAAGCTTATCTAAATTTGTGTGATGCAAGGGGGCTCGTTAATCTGAGTTCGCACAAAATGTTGAAAACCCGCTATACGTAATTTTGACGTAATGATCTACCAAATGAAGGAGATAGAAAACATTCAAAATTTCACATATTTTTCACCAAACAACTGAATGAATAAAATAATACCGTATTAGAAAGCCGATGAAGTCTGCAATTAATGAGAGTACGACACAAGAGAAAAACCTAAATTTAAAACTAATTATACTCAAAACTCGAAGTGCATTTAAAAAAACACAAAAATGAAATCAAAATGACATCAGTTAACACCTAATTTTAAAAAATTTAACCTATAAATTAATTTAAGAAGTAAAAGACCGGTCTTTAATGAGATTCCGTAACCAAACGCAAAGAGACAACAGACCGAGCAAAGTTGATAGGTTTCCATTTTTGCATACCAATATCTTCTAAGCGATTAAAAACATAAGTAACCATCTGCAAAAACTCATTTATACCTCCTGATATAATACTGAAAAAGGTGTGGAAAATTGTTTTTTATAACTCTTATAGAAGCAACTCGGGTCTGTCATTCTCCAGATTATGTCATACCACTACAAACAGAACAACAAAAACAGGCAAAGTTGTTCGGGTTTTTGCAAAATTTTTAAACGGTGTCGCAGCCATTTAAACAATTATCTTTTAACCGAGAAGATTAACAAGGCTCAAATGAGCAAGCTTTCATTATTAGTGTGGTATTTTGGCAAAAAAACAAAGAAGATGCGTAGCATCAAACCCTAGAAACCATAGCTGAAAAGTAAACTGTTATAGAGATTGGATTTTAACTTGCTAGAAAAAGCACGCGACCCATCTTTACAGTTAGTAAGTTACCTATTTAAAAAATGACAAATGTGACAAAGCTAAAAATTCATTAAGATTTTAGAAAACAATATTTTCGAAAGTCATGAAAATCATAAGCCGTCAACTATAAAAAGGAACAGATTAACTTGCAACTCTATTAGCTTGTTATATATGAGTTTAACTCATCAGACAGTTCAATAAACAAAGAAAATGAACAAAACTCAAAATAAAAAAATGTTTACGCGACCACATTATTGAAGCCATTGACACTATGAATTTTAAAAACCATTAAAAACTTTGATAAACTGATGGTATATGACATATCCACTTGGTTTTCTTTTGATTATCAATGAGTTCGTTTTGAATATGATCTATCTGAAAAGACAAAAACTGAAAAGGCAAACTATCAAAAATTATCAATGATAACTATCAATAAGGAACCTAAGTATTATGACAACAAAATCAAGAAGCCAAAATGAGAATGTTAAAAATTCTTTTTTCGAAAATGTTTTATCTAGCGAGTTTCTTCACTTATAAATCCAAAGTAAGCCATTGAGATCTTTGATGATGTAGATTATTTTGAACAACAACAAAGAAAACAACAAACACAGATTCAAATTGAAAATTACAATACATTTTGCAATAGAAAGGTGTGGCATTCATTAAAATCATACGAGTTTCACCAAAAACTTTTAATATGATCCAATGCGCATTCTTTAGTCCTGAATTAGGCCTGTCAAAATTGTGATAATTTGTTGAGCAAACAAAAACGAATCTGAAAAATTTGCCGACGTGTAAAAATCACACCGTTTTTAGAGAAGTCATAGTACAAAAAGACCATTTCATAAAATTGAAAAACATTAAAGGAGTGAAATTTTTTTTGTGCGTATTGCAAGAAATTGGGCGGTCGTTACTGATACTTGGCTAGATGTCGACAGTAATAGGATACAAAAGATGCAAATTTCAAAAATTGACTTATACTTTTGTAAAACAAACATATACAAAGTCATTAAAAAAACCATTATACATTAACCATAAACACGGCTGAGTTTTACTTGTACAAATTTGGGAGGCCAATTCGGTTCCTGCGATTACTTTTACTAAGTCATGAGACTGCGAAAAGAATAAAATTTGAGAGAAAATTACAAAAAAATCAGTTTATGCTTTAGAAACACTTCCTCAAAGCCTTAAAAACGATGAGCACATACTCAAAATCTAAAATGTTATGTACATTGGAGCTGATTTTCTTAAAAATGGGAATTGAAATATTTTTGCAAGTAAATAACACAAAAATATAAATTCTGAAAATATTTCCAAAATGCAAAACGCCACTACAATCGGAACTTTTTTTCAAGTGCACAAAGAGAGCGAAAGTAGCTCTATTATAGCTGCGCGTCCAACTAAAACACCACTTTTTGCGAAAGATTGGTGTAGTAGGTTATTTAACAAATCAAATTTTTAAACATTAAGAAATAAATGATACAGTTTGGATACATATCGAGTTTTCAGGTCTCTACTTCTGGTAAACTTGAACACAGAGGGCTGAAAAAGCATATTTGGCACCATTTTTGATAAGAAATTCTGAAATTCAAACATTTATCAAAAATTTGGCAAAAGAACTCTGTTGAAGTCATTCAACCACTCTCCTATCTTTAAGGATAAAACCAATCCAATAGCACTATTTTTGACAGTTTTAACAAACTTTTGCGATTTTAGCGAAAATATGGGCTAAGATTACGGAAAATGTGAAGAAAAACAAAAGAAATTGGTCTACTATTCACAAAATTTAATTTTCAATAAATAACAAATTTTTTTTTGATTTTTTCTGTTGTAATTATATGCATATATTTATATATATATATATATATATATATATATATATATATATATATATATATATATATATATATATATATATATATTATATATATATATATATATATATATATATGTATATATATAAATTTTTCGCTGGGCGGGCTCTTTTATGATACCACTCACAACTCTCTGTGATTAATATAACGATTGGCCAAAATTGACTCAACAAAAATAAAGAAAAAAGCCGGCCAGTTATCAAAAAACGACATATAAGGTTTATTTCCAAGTTCACCTCTTGTGTGGCAAGAAAGAAAACAATGCAATATCCTTGTATAGTGTCATAGGCCTGATGGAGAGTAGTATTAACTCCCCATGATAGTGGACAAGCATTTAGGGGTTTGTTATCAACGCTTTTAGGCTCTAGTGGCTTTAATTCAATGATGACTCTTGTAAGTATCTGAATTCAAAATTGATTGACAGAATTAAACTCGCGAAATTGTTTGACTTGTTCATTAACTCAAATTTAATTTCTTAACTAAGCAATTTCTGTCGATTTAACTCTCATAAGCAACCTTTATTTATTAGCTAATGAGTCGACGGCGAATCGGTAATTGATGATATAGAGTGAAGCTCAAAAACAAACTAATGCTACAGTCTTCAATATAAAAAAAGTGAAGTCGACCTGGTTTAAATAAGAGTAAGAAGAGGTTCATTCTGTTAAGAAAAACTGTTCTTATATTTTGCAACATACTGTTAATTGCATCGTCGACGGATTTTGCTTCCAAGGAAAAAAATCAGCGTTATGTTTCTTTTGATTAAAAGAAATGTCTTTTGAACGTCTTACTATAGTTCAAACTTTGGTTGTCCCAACAAATTGAAACAATGAGGCTCGGTAATGTGCGATTGCACATAAGGTTCCGACCCCACTCATCCACAATAGATGAGATGTGCCAATATTAAGGAAGCGAGTGAATACGAGCAGCAAAATCAAACAACAACAACAAACATTAATTACATCAAAAAATTTATGTCCGTTTTAATAAAAAAAATAAGAACCAAGTCAAAATAGCGTAAGATATAACCGAAACCAAGCAAAATAACTTGTAATTCAACAGAAAAGATAGGAGACCAGACCAGAACAAAAACTGTACATTCGCTTAGTTTTTTTTTCAAAAAAAATTAGTTTCAAAGTAATGAAAACCATTAGATATCAACTAAAATATCTCATAGGTTTACGATTACCAAGGTTTCTAAAGATGGGAATTAAGAACTGTCGGTATTCAATTTTTTGGGTTACAAAAAGAACAACAAATAGACATCAAGCAAAAAATCAGTTAAAATTTACCAGAAAACGCTTTCGGAGCCGTAAAGCCATACTTTGGCCCTGAAAATTTGTTTGATTGCACGTTGCGAACATCAATATTGTTTTACGTAACCTCTTATTAATGAAAACAGGCAACAAGTAGTTAAAAAGAAAAAAAAAGGCAAAATTGAATAATATTCTTTTTTTTTTCGAAAAAATTTTTTTCGAAAGACATGAAAGCCATTAAATACAAAATGAAATATTTAAATAAGTTTGTTTATTCCTCCAAAGAAAGACTTGAGACCCGCGATCATCAAGAATTTATCTTACCTCTACAAAAAGAACGTAAAAATGACAAATGTCAAAAAAATATTTTTTTCTTTTGAAAAACCCGTATCGAAGCCAGTAAATTCATAACGAATTCTGTAAACATTAGGTTTTGTGTCACCATTCTCTTTGACATCTCCCTTGATAACCATATTTGCATGATTGACCTGTAATAAACGAGACTAAGTAACGAACAGACATTAAAATGAAAAGTGCGAAGTTGAAAAGTGTTTTTTTTGGAAAACAATGGTTTTCAAAGTTCACAAAAAATAAAACAATTGTTTACAAAACTAAAATTGCAAAGTTCAAAAAGGCAAAACATCGGCACATCAATTTTTTTGTGAAAAGCCGATGAAAACGAGTCATTGTTCACGAAATTTCTGACGAACAAAAAGAGAATGTAAAAAAGACAGTCAAAGACGATTTTAAAAAATTCGATTAGATTCCTCGAAAAGCCGGTAAACTCGAGTCTAAACACTTAAGAATTTTAATTCTATCAATTGTGATTTTTTGGATGCCAAAATTGTGATTTATGAGCTGCCAATAACGTGATAATGTGACAAAACTAGAAAACATGAAAAACGGACGAAAACCTGAAAAAAAAATTGTGAAATTTAGTAGTACCAAAGCCAGAAAACTATAACTAAAGGTGTAAAACCGCAAAAAAAAAATTGAATTTGAATATAATAGAAAGAAGAACCATTCTTTTTAAAACTCACATCGACCATAAGCTTCTCATGTAATAAACTAGAGACAAAAATTGGAGCTAACTAGGAACCGAATTGGAATAATCATATGTGAGCTTTGATTTGAAATGTTCTGTTATTCAATTAATATAAAATAGATCATTTCTTTTAAAAAAAAGACCGACTGATTACAATCCGAATTTTTTTGGATTGTAACAGTCCAAAACTGGTCTAAAACCAGCTCTGTTAATGCTGTTTGTCCATTAGGAACAATTAGTTTTTCGAATGTTATAGATATAGGTATTTTGTTAGTTGAAAAATCAAAAATAAATGTTGCGTTTTTGATAATCAACGAGTAAAGTAAGCAAAAAACGGCATAGTTTTAATTATGGAGCTCTCACAACGGAAAGTGAAATAGAAGTAGCCCTTTTGAGTCTAAAAAGATTGTGTTAGTGTTGTTTGGGTGTGTAATTCCTGCAAATTTATTCAAAGTGGACTAAAAAAAATTATTTCGTGCTGTTTTTGATGAAAAAGTCTGAACTTTGAAATATTTTGCCAGATTTTTTGACAAAAAATTAAATAAAATTTGGCTATTCAAACAGTAAATTTTGTGTGTTCTAATGAGACAAAGCAAAGGCGATGTTAAGATTTCTTTGGTTTGCATAGCCAAATGCAGCAATGCCTTCTCATTTTGCTACATTTTCCATTGGTCCTCGCAACTGCTCAATCACTTGAAAAGCAAATGAAAAATATTTTTGGAGCCAGAGGATTTCAAAAATTAAGAATTTTACTGCTTTCTTTTGGGATCAGATCCGTGAGAGGGCTTAAATTGAAATTGAATCTTCCCACATAGGGACAATGCGAAGATTTTGGATCGGTTTTGAATCATTTTTATTGTTTGTTACTATTTGAGGCCATAAACAATGGTGGCTATTTTTTCCAGGACAATTAGATCCATTTCATGACCTATCGATTGAGTTGTTTTTCTTATCGTGGCATTTGGATTAATGCAGCAGCACTTTGCTTACGGGTGCCAACATTCTTTAAAACCCCGCGTATAGGCATCGGCATCGACTTAAGACAAGACTTAGAAAGCTTTTTTGCGAAAGGTCTTTTGTTACACAATCGAGGTTCCTACTTAAATCGTGGAAATTTTTTCCATTGGTCGAGGGAAAATCTTCTCATGTGCATTTTGGGTCAGGCATGATCTTCTCAAAGGAATTTTGGAATTACCGTTTTTTCCATCGGTCACGACATAGCAATTTAATAGTACGATCAAGGAAATATATCGGTCGGGGCATGGTCGTTTCATGGTTGATCAAAATTCTTTTTTGCAACGTCGGAAAAAAAATCTTTTTTACATACTGAAGGAGTAGCGGAGCAAGATTTAACAGCATTGAACCATAACAGCCTACTTCAAAATATTTGGCAAGATAACGCTCTTATAGCTGCGAGACTACATTGCTACATTATTTGATGAAACTATGTAACTTAATTATAATTGTTCTTTCTCCTTGGCCAAGATGAGAGTGTGGCGTTTTAAGTTGTTTTCCCTGAATTGGGATTATCAATTTTATTTAAAAACAATGCAGAGGTTTGTTAGGTTGGTGATTTTTCGCGACTGCAAAAGATAGCAGTGTAGTTTGCACGTAAATTATTCGAGGCGAAAATGCATACTTTTGAAAAGACTTCAGAAGCAGTCGAGCATGACAATTCAGGTCGAGCTGACGTCCAGCTGTTCACCAAAGTCAGACTAAAGTCATATCATAGGCTATTTGGTTCGAATACGGACTCTTCGGTTGGGCAAAGTCGTAAGTCGAGGTCTAAAAATGGGAGTTTAAAAGAAATTGTTCACTAATATAACTACTACAAAACTGATTGCTAGTATGATGGTCAGACATGAATTTCTGCAATCGTGAGCAGTTTTAAAAGCCTATTAATGCTATCCTTCTGAATTGCGGAATTATGTAATTTCAAGCGAATAATTAGCAAGGATCGGAGCCATGAATAGACATGGGAGCTAATTTGATAGATTTCTGGTTGAATAAATATCTCAGTTTCTCATCTTGACCACAAGATAAGATGTTCATATGTGAGCTGATTTTTTTCTTGTTTATTCGCGTTTGCAGAACTGTTTTTCTCAGTTTTTCAAAGCTTGGTTGCAACCTATGCAATTTGATCAAATCTTGCGGCTGGAGCATTTTCATAAAGATGGGTTAATAAAATAGATTACAAAGCGGAAGACGAAATTGACAAAATGTTATACAAGCTTGCACATCATAATGTTCTCCCTATTTTATTGTTCCTTTTTATAGAACAGCGACTAAGAGAGACTGTTTTTTATCTCAATTCTCTTGGGAAAAATATACAACCTGATTATGCGAGATAACCCTTTTAAAATTGGGTTGCTGATGTAACAAAATCTGATTTCTAAAAGAGGGCCTTCTGAAATTTTTTAGTTTGTTCCGGTTTCTTGCATGGTGTGCGTTGGTGTTTGCTAACGCTATCAATATCTATTTTTATCATTCATTCGAAAGTTAATGCTTCCATGAATAACTTGAATTAAGTAGCTGAAAAAGTGGGAAAATAGTTAAATTAAAGCTTATGAAACCACAATCGTGGTATACATAAGACTACCCGGGTAGCCTTTTTATTTGGGCTTATAATTCAACAATTCATGAAAAGAATCTATTCAGCTAGGATAAATTAGATTAGTTATGCCCCGCCCATTAATTGGGAAAATAAGAGGGGCGTTGTGTGATACCTTTTTGCTTCCTTTTGAAGCGGGCTTCTATTACCCTCCAAAATATCCGAAACACATTAATGAAAGGTTTCACATTCTCTGAACTGTAGAAATGTGTTCACAAGCCACGCCATTTTTAACCCGTAAAGGATCTATTTTCAGGCTTGAAGTTTTTTGTAAGCAGGTAATTGAAATATGATGATTAGAAGGGATGAATACTTTAACAACGTCATTATACTCGTTCACGTGACACTCCTTTTTTCACAGACAGCGACCCCCCCCCCGCCCAACCCTCCTACCTCCCACGACCACCACCTTGCATATCATAAACTAAGTTCCGTAATAAATCGCATTAAATATCTTAGACCTATTTCCTTTTGCCTTGAAAATTCTCCTTTTCATATGCCTCTGTAAACAAATAATTGATGCTTTTGCGCGGGTGCGCTCGAAGAGAAAGCTTTTTACGCATGATAAGAAAAACAACCAAAAAGAACAATAACAACTTGCAGTGTTCATCAGGATGTCCCGGGGTAATTTTCAGCGAGGATGAGTATTTCAAAGTGAAATATAAAAATCAGTAAGCATGACATCATTTGTCAGTCCAAACGTTAATGAAAAATTAGAGCCAATCTAGTCACTCCCGGCGTTACAGTAAATGCATTTCAAAATCATGAATTTACAAATCCCCCCTTAAATCGGTGGTAAATTCAATGACCTAACATCAATCTTATTTTGAAGTCTCAGGAGCAAAGAAATGACTTATTTTAGCACTAAACTCAACGATACCCCGTGAAATCCTAATACTTTTCTGACTCTAGCAAGAAAATGGTGGCTATTTTTTCCAGGACAATTAGATCCATTTCATGACCTATCGATTGAGTTGTTTTTCTTATCGTGGCATTTGGATTAATGCAGCAGCACTTTGCTTACGGGTGCCAACATTCTTTAAAACCCCGCGTATAGGCATCGGCATCGACTTAAGACAAGACTTAGAAAGCTTTTTTGCGAAAGGTCTTTTGTTACACAATCGAGGTTCCTACTTAAATCGTGGAAATTTTTTCCATTGGTCGAGGGAAAATCTTCTCATGTGCATTTTGGGTCAGGCATGATCTTCTCAAAGGAATTTTGGAATTACCGTTTTTTCCATCGGTCACGACATAGCAATTTAATAGTACGATCAAGGAAATATATCGGTCGGGGCATGGTCGTTTCATGGTTGATCAAAATTCTTTTTTGCAACGTCGGAAAAAAAATCTTTTTTACATACTGAAGGAGTAGCGGAGCAAGATTTAACAGCATTGAACCATAACAGCCTACTTCAAAATATTTGGCAAGATAACGCTCTTATAGCTGCGAGACTACATTGCTACATTATTTGATGAAACTATGTAACTTAATTATAATTGTTCTTTCTCCTTGGCCAAGATGAGAGTGTGGCGTTTTAAGTTGTTTTCCCTGAATTGGGATTATCAATTTTATTTAAAAACAATGCAGAGGTTTGTTAGGTTGGTGATTTTTCGCGACTGCAAAAGATAGCAGTGTAGTTTGCACGTAAATTATTCGAGGCGAAAATGCATACTCTTGAAAAGACTTCAGAAGCAGTCGAGCATGACAATTCAGGTCGAGCTGACGTCCAGCTGTTCACCAAAGTCAGACTAAAGTCATATCATAGGCTATTTGGTTCGAATACGGACTCTTCGGTTGGGCAAAGTCGTAAGTCGAGGTCTAAAAATGGGAGTTTAAAAGAAATTGTTCACTAATATAACTACTACAAAACTGATTGCTAGTATGATGGTCAGACATGAATTTCTGCAATCGTGAGCAGTTTTAAAAGCCTATTAATGCTATCCTTCTGAATTGCGGAATTATGTAATTTCAAGCGAATAATTAGCAAGGATCGGAGCCATGAATAGACATGGGAGCTAATTTGATAGATTTCTGGTTGAATAAATATCTCAGTTTCTCATCTTGACCACAAGATAAGATGTTCATATGTGAGCTGATTTTTTTCTTGTTTATTCGCGTTTGCAGAACTGTTTTTCTCAGTTTTTCAAAGCTTGGTTGCAACCGATGCAATTTGATCAAATCTTGCGGCTGGAGCATTTTCATAAAGATGGGTTAATAAAATAGATTACAAAGCGGAAGACGAAATTGACAAAATGTTATACAAGCTTGCACATCATAATGTTCTCCCTATTTTATTGTTCCTTTTTATAGAACAGCGACTAAGGGAGACTGTTTTTTATCTCAATTCTCTTGGGAAAAATATACAACCTGATTATGCGAGATAACCCTTTTAAAATTGGGTTGCTGATGTAACAAAATCTGATTTCTAAAAGAGGGCCTTCTGAAATTTTTTAGTTTGTTCCGGTTTCTTGCATGGTGTGCGTTGGTGTTTGCTAACGCTATCAATATCTATTTTTATCATTCATTCGAAAGTTAATGCTTCCATGAATAACTTGAATTAAGTAGCTGAAAAAGTGGGAAAATAGTTAAATTAAAGCTTATGAAACCACAATCGTGGTATACATAAGACTACCCGGGTAGCCTTTTTATTTGGGCTTATAATTCAACAATTCATGAAAAGAATCTATTCAGCTAGGATAAATTAGATTAGTTATGCCCCGCCCATTAATTGGGAAAATAAGAGGGGCGTTGTGTGATACCTTTTTGCTTCCTTTTGAAGCGGGCTTCTATTACCCTCCAAAATATCCGAAACACATTAATGAAAGGTTTCACATTCTCTGAACTGTAGAAATGTGTTCACAAGCCACGCCATTTTTAACCCGTAAAGGATCTATTTTCAGGCTTGAAGTTTTTTGTAGGCAGGTAATTGAAATATGATGATTAGAAGGGATGAATACTTTAACAACGTCATTATACTCGTTCACGTGACACTCCTTTTTTCACAGACAGCGACCCCCCCCCCCGCCCAACCCTCCTACCTCCCACGACCACCACCTTGCATATCATAAACTAAGTTCCGTAATAAATCGCATTAAATATCTTAGACCTATTTCCTTTTGCCTTGAAAATTCTCCTTTTCATATGCCTCTGTAAACAAATAATTGATGCTTTTGCGCGGGTGCGCTCGAAGAGAAAGCTTTTTACGCATGATAAGAAAAACAACCAAAAAGAACAATAACAACTTGCAGTGTTCATCAGGATGTCCCGGGGTAATTTTCAGCGAGGATGAGTATTTCAAAGTGAAATATAAAAATCAGTAAGCATGACATCATTTGTCAGTCCAAACGTTAATGAAAAATTAGAGCCAATCTAGTCACTCCCGGCGTTACAGTAAATGCATTTCAAAATCATGAATTTACAAATCCCCCCTTAAATCGGTGGTAAATTCAATGACCTAACATCAATCTTATTTTGAAGTCTCAGGAGCAAAGAAATGACTTATTTTAGCACTAAACTCAACGATACCCCGTGAAATCCTAATACTTTTCTGACTCTAGCAAGAAAATTGGTTCTTCCAGTGTTCCCATGAAGAAATTGTATTGTAAAAAAACAGTCGAGAAGAAAAAAACCCGTAAGAACCAAACTTGAGAGAGTTGCAATCGAATAGTTTTTTGGTGCCATTAACAAAAGCGTTGGCTCTGTACGATACAACTTGCAGTATGTCTTGGTTGGTCGATAGATTCGGTTTGCAAAGCAAAGCATTAAAACTGACTATCATGTGCGTAAACACCGAGGTGAGCAAAGACCTTAAAAAGTGAAATTGACTGTGAATTTTTATAAAATTCAAGACATCTAAGCTTTCACCGTAGATCTCTTTGTAATCAAAATCCGTGGCATCAATGCCATGCAACATACTTACAAAGAGTACCGCACTAGATCGAAAGTAAAATGCTAAAAGGTAATAACGCTGTGGTGGTACCTGAACAAGATCAATACAACATCCTCCGTCAGCTGGAGTTCTTTGTGACCCGAGAAACAAGCAAACTGTTCGCGTTCGCTTGCCCATATATTGGGTTCAAATCGCCCCCAGCTCTGTCGATTTCAAACTTTGTCTCAACATGATTTGATATTGATGTTGAACATGATTATGAACTGACATGACAATAATCTATAGGTGCCATCTGTGGTCCTAATGTGCGTATAAACAGATTGACCAGAGATTCTTATAGAAAGCTGGCTTAATTGTGAGTACGGGTCAAAAAATACAATGTCCGTTTCCTGTGGACTGCTGACAATATCCATATTCCAAAAATTTTAATCCGTCCCTGGTACATCTAAAGTTTTTTTTTGAAAATGGCTGATGAAGAAAAATCAAACTCTGTGATACAACAAAAGGAAAATATCCCGTTTAAAGGGAACATTCTAAAAATTTTTAGGCAGCATGCCCTTATTTGGACTCGGAGATTAACTTGGAAACTGCTCTCAAGTTGAGACAACATAGCAGTTTACTATTTATGGATCTCTCAACGCTAAACACGTACCTTAAGTCGTATAAAACTCTTTCACTACACGCAATACATCATGAAGCGTCAGTCCTTAATGCTGAACACAGTCTGAAAGGTCGTGATTACTACAAACTTTTTCCCTTGCATAGTCACAAAAATTTGCCACTGATTTCCGATTTTTTAATTTTTTTGTTTCTTCGTAAGATTTTTGAGAAAAAGTTTTTGAAAAATGTTGGAATATTTAAGTCCAAAGATGTCGTCTTAGACTTGAAAGGAATTTGTTGCAACGGTTTAAAACTGAAGAATTTGAAACTTATTCAAACAATTATTCTGGCTCAATGAAATTTCTTTCAACTAGTATCATGAAAATTTCTGTTTGTTAGTGAGAGCAAATTTATTCAGTGGATCACTAATTTTATAGGGTTTATCGAAACGGAATAGAGACTCATTTCCTTCCTGTTTTCAATCCCAAACAGTTATTGCTATAAAATATTGGTTTTCATACCAAAAGTTTTATGCGAAAGCAAAGAAAAAACGGAATCACTGCCAACCTAGGATGTTATTGATTTGAAAACCACTTTATGACAATAAGTTGAGAATTTGCTCACCCGATTAATTAATTTAATTATGTTCGACACTCATCTTCCTTACCAGACAAACAAATACAGCGAGACAAAAAAGTTGGATAAAAAAGTACATTCAATTTTTCATTGGCTAAAAAAGTCCGCCAATAGGCAGTCCAGGGGCAAAAGCAGCTACTTCTTTTCTTCAAGTGAATGTATCTCCAAGTTTGAAAGTATTCAGCTACACAACGAATGGTAATCATCCAACATTGTCATTTCTCATTGACGGAATAAAACTGAACAGACAGTCTTTTCGGAGAAAACATTATAAGGATTATCTTTCAATGCTCAATTTTTGTTTGAAAACCTTAAGGTCTATACAATAGAAAACAAAAAAAATTAAACGAGACTTTTTTACCTATATCGATGTACCCATCTCGGTTCAAGTGACACTGGAAGAGGAAGCCCACCTTATGAAATCAAAAATGCAATCATCGAAGGCACACTGGAGTCAATTGTCTAACTTGGAGACGATTACAGCATTCAGGCAGAAATTAACTAGACCCAATAAATAAATTTCCAGATTTCATCCACATGAGTTAATGCTAAATAAAAGAATGCCCCAAAACATAATGGGTCAACAAAGAAATTGAAAACCTAATTTCCTAATTTATATTCTTTTAAACCAAAGTAAAAAAGAACAAACATAATTTTTGCTGCTGGTGTAAAATCGTAACCAATGGCCTAAAACCACAACTATCAGAATTTTAGGTGTGAAATATTTTTTAAGTTGAACGGCCAATTAAGTAATGCAACTAGAGACAATATAACAGCTGCGAACACCAGACAACCCTTAAGAGAACATTCAGCTCTGTCTTGGGAACAAGCTACCAAGTAGATTAGGTTCAGTAATGACTTTAACGAGAAACGGAAAGTGAAGTAATTTTGTTAGCGCGGTTACCTTGAACTCTCAGAAATTTCGGGTATTCTATTAAAGATTTGGGATCTGTGGTGCACTGATTGAGAGTTGGCAGAACTTTGGCGCTTGCTATTATCATATGTACTGTTATCACAAAGTGTGGAATCATAATAAATGTCATCATTGAACTGTTACCATGAAAGTCTCTGTAAAGAGGTTAAACCATCTCTTTCAATCTCTTGCGTAATTTATATGTAGGTATCCTAGCTCTCATGAGGTCCAATAAGAGCATATAAAAAGCCACTGCTACGTAGCTGAAGTTCATAAACCGATTATAGCGTATTACTGACCTCAATGCATTTTACGGGGATTTATATGAAATTGCGTTCTATACTGAATAATAGCTTACTGTAGTCCGCGAGTAGCTTGTTGCAACGAAAAAACCGTTAGTAGTCACTGACATCCGTTATAACTGAAAGAAAATAGAGTTTTACGAAATTCCCAATTCTGGTCAAATATGAAAATTTTTACAAGTTGGGGCTCCATATTTGTCCAACCCCCCCCCCCCGATTTTGCGAAGCCGATATGGCCGAACCCAGCCAGGATCACCAACACCCTTGGGGGGGGCCCCAAGCTCTTTGTGTACCAGAATTGGTAGCGACAGCTTTACTAGCGAGAAGCTCTGAGTAGTCTTTGCGATTCGGTTAGATTATCGAGCACAGATTGCTGTTGCAAGTGAGCGAGAAGCTCTGGAACTTGTGTTATTTGATTGAGAGAGAGGCTTTGAATAGTCGCTGTTATAGAATTAGAGTTATTTGTTTAAATTTGCCGGAGCGATTGAGCGAGAAGCTCTGAATAGTCGCTGTTATAGACTTAGAGTTATTTGGCTAAGTTTGCCTGATTTGATTGAGCGAGAAGCTCTGAGTAGTCTTTGCAATTCGGTTACATTATTGAGCACCGATTGTTGTTGCAAGTGAGCGAGAGGCTCTGGAACTTGCGGTATTTGATTGAGCAAGCGGCTCGGATTAGTTACAGTTATTTGGCAGAGTTTGCCTATTGAGCAAGAAGCTCGGACTTATTGTTGTTGTTAGACTGTGGTTCATCAGTCTGTTATTAGCTGAGGGATAATTCGAGCTGTTTTGATTGCGTTTGAGTATAAGCGGCAATCGGTTTTACTGTAGAGTTGGATTGAGAAATAGTTAGTTATTGTTCCAAGCTTGTGGTTGCTTGTGTTAGAATTAGTTATAGTAGTAGTTATTTTGATTGTCGTAGCGCATGTTACCTGATGCCTATTGAGTTATTGTAATTAGTGTTACAGTTATTTAATTTAAGTGTTTTTACCATCGACACTTTTGAACAGCCAAGAGCATAACACGGGAAATCTATTGTTGTTAAGAAGAAGACGAACCACCAAATTTAAACCTTTCGAATTGTGGGATCTGGGCGCTATTGTTTTCCCGTGATAGGCTGCCTAAGCAAATTTCAGAATCTTACAGTGGCACTCCTGGTTGGGCTCCTTCTTCAGCGAGACACAATAGGGCGAACATCTACGAGTGGTAACCATGTATCGGAACAACGACAGATGCGTGGGGGATGGCAACGATTGGTGTGACTTTGGCTCGAACCCAGGGCAAGTGGCGAGCGAGTACGGCGAGGAGAACGAAATACACAATCGACAGAGGAATGAAGAGATGGAACTGTTGGAGATGGGTAGACAGCTCTACAAAATAATTCGATCATGTTCTAATGGACGTGTTGTGGATTTGGAGCAAGTAGATCGCTGGATTGCGGATAATGGACTTAACTCAACAAACGTGTTAGAAATGATGCGAGGACAAGGGGAGGCAAACCCATACACTAGTTCCCACACGCAGCCGTGGAACATAGAGGGACGTGAAGCCTATAGAGCACCGACAGTGAGCTACGCCGAACAGGATGCTGAGACGAAGACCAAACTGGACGAGATAAGTCCCAGACTGCAAGCCATTCAACAAGGCATCCACGCATTTGAAAGACAGGGACCCTATGAGATGATGGAAGACTTCGCACAACGTGTTCATCTGTGGAGTTTAGAATTGAGTTGCTTGGATGAAGGGGAACGAGATGACATAGCAATCAACGTGATGTGCACAAAGGCTCGCGAGGAATTGAGGGCAGGACTCGGAGCGAGCCACCACTATAGCTATTTCGAAAAAATTGTCTGGGAGCTCCAGAGATTGGAAATAGAAACGGAAATCCTGGTCCCAAGATCAGAGACCCTAAGTGATGGCAGCGAGGTGGCGGTGTATCAAACATCGAACGTGTGGTTAACCCATAGCAAAAATGAGACCCAGCAAGGGAGAGTACTTGAAACTGAAAAACTTGTAGAGGAAGCCGTCTCCTCCAAATACAGCCGCAATTCCACAGCACAATCAATTCCGAGCACTGAGAGGGAAGTGGAAAAGGAGACTGATGTGACTCTCAACAATCTCGAACTGGAGGACACAGTAGAGGCAAGTGCCGAACCTGGAGTACTAGACATTGACTGGTCCAAGAGTATGGAGCTAGAAGGAAGCGAGCATGAATTGGACTCGCTGATTGAAGACGAGTTAGAAAACTTAACTTTCCAAACACCAGAGGAAGTGGTAGCCGATTTTGCGGAGCGGGTAATTGCTTGGAGCACCAATCTTGCTCTCAACGAGGCGGACACGGAGTACGCCAGGATTCAAGCACTTTGGCTCAGAACGACAGATCAAATCTACCTTTAATTGCCTAGAGACAGGAACTGGAGCCACATGCCAGATCTAGTGGAAGACATGCAGGTGGTGGAGCGGCAGATCAATGAGAGACTGCAAGAGTCGGTTGAGTGCATCGAATTAGTGGAAACTGAATTAGCAGCAGCTAGTGCAGTCCTGGTGACTGATGAGCCCAAAAACACTGATCAGTGGGACGATCAAAATCAAAGAGGGTCTACTGAAAACATTCTGGGTGACATTGAAGAATCAGAAACGAATTGTTTAGCTCTACTCACCAGTGAGAGGAGAATAAAAACCTACCCCTTTCCTCACAGCGATGAGCGACTGTACAAGGTAGTCACGTTGTGCACTCAAAAATTTCCATTACTGAAAGTAGTGGCAGCAACAGACGGAGACAAACTAGTTTGCGAAAGTCTTGCCTCACAAATTGGCCCGCAAGAAGACAACCCAGGCAATCACAAGACAGCTGGTCCGTCAAAGGAGAAGAAAACAAATGTGAAAGAAAGAAAAGCAAGTAGAGGATGCAGAAAACGATTTAGAGTTTGTCACCAAAAGAAAAAGAGGTCGAGCGCAAGGCAACGCTCCCGGAGCCTACCGCAGAACAAAAAGAGAAACTGATTCCGCAATAGGGAGCTGCCAATTGCTGAGGTGTTCAGTTTCTGCAATTCTGCAAAAGACTTTGCTCATCTTGACAAAACTGATGGAGATTGTGTTTCTTACGGCTGCCTGGAGCCAAGAACCGCAAAGTTCTTCGAATTGTATTTCAGACGCTGAGGGGGACGGGTCCTTGGCAGGTCCAGACGAACGGCACGAGGAGAACAGAGGAAGCTTACCTGAGGAAGCCTTACACAATGAACTAAACGTCAACAACGCTGTAGCAAAAGTGGAATTAGAGGGAAGAAAGGCAAGCGAGCCAGTTTCAAGCAACGCGGAGCCATCGCTGAGACAACATTCGAACGAAGGACCCGATGAAGAGCTGCAACGCAGCCAGGGACACGCTGACTTTGGCATTCCGACCCCCGATTGCGAGGAGAGCTTCTCAACAGATTGGGAGCTTCTCGCCGCTTCCTTCATGGCGATAGACGAGACGCAGAGTGAGCAGAACTTTGAATTACCACAGTCGGAGAGGCCGAAGACTACGCTCAGAGAATCATTGCATACGAGGTCATCGGACAAGCAGCCGGCTGTCCCACACTTGAGTGCACATCGCGGCTCAGACATAGACTCTAAAATTGAGTTCAAATCTCAGTTGCATGCGGCTGACCATTGGAGAGAAGTGATTGGTCTGGAGGAACCAATGGTAGCTAACAGTCAGGAATGGTTCTCCAGTAGTACCACGGAACTTGGTCCGCCAAGTAGCGAGAGAAGCGGCTGCCAAAAGGAAACCCCTTACGAGGAGGAGTTGACGACAGAACAGAACCCCACAGGACCTAACCAAAGCACACGAGCGAACCTGGCTGCGCAAGAAGCAGGAGTGACGGACAATCAAACCTTTCCTCCAGCGGATGGGTGGGAACAAAACCACAGATGGAGTCAACCCCTACATGCAAGCCAGCCAAATTCTGGTCAATCTCCGGACGGGAGAAACATGTCTCTCAGCCGATGGGCAACAATGAGGGGAACCCAGTCAGAGTGTAGAAGGGAGGAGCAGCAGGAACAAGAAGGAGGAATCACGTGGGACATTTCAATGGAAACTCAGATCCTTGGTGTGGCTTGTGAAATCCCGTTTGATCCAGGTCCTTCACGAAGTCCGTAAGACTTTTCAAATTTCCTGCTCATTGACTTTTTGTTCATCCATTCATGGTGCTATAGATCATCCACTGGTGCTATAAGTGTTACTAGAGCAGTAATTTGTTGCCCTCAGGGCCAATTGACAGTAAGCAATCACAAGCTAGGACTCAAATATGACTAGGCAAACAAATAGGTAAGGTGATATAGAAACGTGTATTTGTTTAGCAAATGTCAAACAGCATAATATGCACTCGCAAGTTAAACGTAAGCACACCAGGAATCATTGTTAAGAATCAACAGTCTAAAGCCGGTTATCACTCAGTTGGCAACGCGAAACCGCTTAATAATCTACCTAGAGAAAATACGGAGAAAACGAAAACTTTTTGTGTGTTCGAAAATTCTTGGTTTAAAAGTTACAATTTTACTGATAGTGCATTTTGATCTGATGTTTAATCTATCCAGGAGGATAAAAGGTATAGAAGGGAGGTATGTAAAACCGTAACCAATGGCCTAAAACCACAACTATCAGAATTTTAGGTGTGAAATATTTTTTAAGTTGAACGGCCAATTAAGTAATGCAACTAGAGACAATATAACAGCTGCGAACACCAGACAACCCTTAAGAGAACATTCAGCTCTGTCTTGGGAACAAGCTACCAAGTAGATTAGGTTCAGTAATGACTTTAACGAGAAACGGAAAGTGAAGTAGTTTTGTTAGCGCGGTTACCTTGAACTCTCAGAAATTTCGGGTATTCTACTAAAAATTTGGGGTCTGTGGTGCACTGATTGAGAGTTGGCAGAACTTTGGCGCTTGCTGTTATCATATGTACTGTTATCACAAAGTGCGGAATCATAATAAATGTCATCATTGAACTGTTACCATGAAAGTCTCTGTAAAGAGGATAAACCATCTCTTTCAATCTCTTGCGTAATTTATATGTAGGTATCCTAGCTCTCATGGGGTCCAATAAGAGCATATAAAAAGCCACTGCTACGTAGCTGAAGTTCATAAACCGATTATAGCGTATTACTGACCTCAATGCATTTTACGGGGATTTATATGAAATTGCGTTCTATACTGAATACTAGCTTGCTGTAATCCGCGAGTAGCTTGTTGCAACGAAGAAACCGTTAGTAGTCACTGACATCCGTTATAATTGAAAGAAAATAGAGTTTTACGAAATTCCCAATTCTGGTCAAATATGAAAATTTTTACAAGTTGGCGCTCCATATTTGTCCACCCCCCCCCCCCCGATTTTGCGAAGCCGATATGGCCGAAGCCAGCCAGGATCACCAACACCCTAGGGGGCCCCAAGCTCTTTGTGTACCAGAATTGGTAGCGACAGCTTTACTATGTGGGGAGCCATTAACACTTATATGGGGAAAAAGTGATAATTTTGGGGTAAAATCCGAAAACGCTGATTTTTGAGTTTCGTGAACGCCACCTATTACAGGGTGCAATAAGGCCTGGAGCCCATGCCTAATTAGGCTCGATGCGGACCGTGCCCCCAAACCGCCCTAAGTAAACAAAAGACCCGGAAACACATAATTCGTAAAGCAACTAAGTATAAGTCGACTTGCCGGCCAATTTGAACTTTATGCTTGTTACGGACGTACGGCGCAACCGGACCGTAACCCTACAGCACACAAGTGGACCTGCGGAAGGTACCCTAGGAATTCCCCTATGTAAACAAATTGCACGTGAGAACAGAAAAATCCGGAGTTCGCATATAAGTAAATTTGGCAGCCATCTTGACTGATATCTATTAGGTAAGTTCGGTATTCGACACGTTGAAATTTTACGGCATTGGTATGACGGAATGTAAACAAAGTAGCCAATAGCATTATGGCAAGTGGAAACGTGGTGCAATAATGACGGTTATTTGGTTTGAGTAAACAAACTGTTTGCTCGGCTCAGTATAAAAGCGGCTTACACTATAAGCGCAGCGCAGAAGTTGCAAACCGTGAACGAGTTAATATTCGATTGTTTGGCATAGTTTGCCGGTTTTATTGAGCGTGAGGCTCTGTGAATCGTTATTAGGCGTCGTTGCGTTAACTTTGCCGGAGCGATTGAGCGCGATGCTCTGATTAGTCGCTGTTATAGAATTAGAGTTAATTGGCAGAGTTTGCCTGGTTGATTGAGCGAGAAGCTCTGAGTATCCTTTGCGATTCGGTTAGACTATCGAGCACAGATTGCTGTTGCAAGTGAGCGAGAGGCTCTGGAACTTGAGTTATTTGATTGATCGAGAGACTCTGAATAGTCGCTGTTATAGAATTAGAGTTATTTGGTTAAGTTTGCCTGATTTCATTGAGCGAGAAGCTCTGAGTAGTCTTTGCAATTCGGTTAGATTATCGAGCGCAGATTGCTGTTGCAAGTGAGCGAGAGGCTCTGGAACTTGTGCTATTTGATTGAGCGAGAGGCTCTGAATAGTCGCTGTTATAGAATTAGAGTTATTTGGTTAAGTTTGCCTGATTTCATTGAGCGAGAAGCTCTGAGTAGTCTTTGCAATTCGGTTACATTATTGAGCACCGATTGTTGTTGCAAGTGAGCGAGAGGCTCTGGAACTTGCGGTATTTGATTGAGCAAGCGGCTCGGATTAGTTTTAGTTATTTGGCAGAGTTTGCCTATTGAGCGAGAAGCTCGGACTTATTGTTGTTGTTAGACTGTGGTTCATCGGTCTGTTATTAGCTGAGGGATATTTCCAGCTGTTTTGATTGCATTTGAGTATAAGCGGCAATCAGTATTACTGTAGAGTTGGATTGAGAATTAACTTAGTTAGTTATTGTTCCAAGCTTGTGGTTGCTTGTGTTAGAATTAGTTATAGTAGTAGTTATTTTGATTGTCGTAGCGCATGTTACCTGATGCCTATTGAGTTATTGTAATTAGTGTTACAGTTATTTAATTTAAGTGTTTTTACCATCGACACTTTTGAACAGCCAAGAGCATAACACGGGAAATCTATTGTTGTTAAGAAGAAGACGAACCATCAAACTTAAACCTTTCGAATTGTGAGATCTGGGCGCTATTGTTTTCCCGTGATAGGCTGCCTAATAAAGTTCAGAATCTTACAGCTGGAGTAGGTTTGAATGGTTTAGTTTTCAGGATAAAACTTAAGCAAAAATGTCACCGAAATTTAGTAACTCCAGAATGCCACCATTCAAAGTTGTCTGATTTAAACAAATTGTAGGGAGAGGCAAGTTATTCTATTAACATGAACCGTCAAGTTTAAGCTCAACAGTGTATAATTTGATCAGTTTCATTAGTGGGTTTTCAGCATTAGAATCCCTTTCCCAGTTGATGAACTGTTTGCTTGTTTTGACAACTCCTGTAAAAAAATTTTTTTTTTTCGAAACTTGCTGCGCTAGAGAAGATTTACCCGTCTAAGCGTCGATTGAAAAAAATAGAAATGTAAATGGAAACAAAAGAGCTTGAGCTAGAGATGCAAGAAAACAGTACACTTAATATAGAGTACTAAAAAGAAGTTTTTGACATAAAGTTTCTAGACTCAAAAAAGGATGCTGCTCAAAGTACACAGTCAAGCCTTATTCAAATGGAAAGAATCAATCTGATTTAGGATTAACGGCGTTCGTGAAAGAAGAATGTTCAGCGTTTAAAAATGAGCGCAAAGAAAAAGACAGGCGCAATACAAAGAAGTAAAGCGGTTCTGGAAGAGTGCAACGAAACGGACACAAAACTAGCGCAAAGCGACTAATGTCCTATAGCTGATGGCACCCATTGCAAATATAAAAGGCCTTTATTCAAAAACATTTTGACAATTGATATGTAGCAGTGAGAAAAAAACGTCTATTTTACGGATCTCTTAGAAAAATCATGCATTCAAAGACTGTCAGGTCAACGCGTGCGGTTTAATTGAATGTACCAAAAAGCAAAAACGAATGCTACACTCAGAAAACCAATAGATCGATGCAATCGCGCCATCAACTTCAGTGCAGCAAGAACATATTAATGAAACGAAAATGAAATCTTCCTTCATATAGTCTCTTTCTCTATCCATACTGACATTAATTGACTGAACACAAATGTTTCCTCGATAGTGAATCAATGGTATCATTAGGTGTTCAGAACATTCAATAGGAGTTGCCAACTCGAGGCAGCGATGTTATGATTATTATACCAGGCATACACGGAACCAAGGAGCTAGAAAATAGAAGAACACCTCTAAAAATTGGTAGACTGCCATCAAAGGGGACCGCATTCGTTTAAAACTTTTGTACACTCGTCAACTCTTTTGTGAACTACAAATTATGAATACCAAAAATTGAAATTATTTTCCAACATTGGAGTGTTCTACCATATAGCAACCTCAATTTGATGAAAATAGGCGTAATTTTGTGTCAAGTTTCCTACGAATTACAAAAAACGTTATACTAGAAGAGAAGTATACAATTTCAACCTGTCGTTGTCCTGACTGAATTAGTATAGATAATGAGTGGACCCATGAATGGCAACAAATGACAAATTGTTTGTCAATTCGCCTGCACAGAACACGTAAAAAGGTCAGAAAATATCTAAACAGGGTGAGATACAAAAACTTTGGCCTTCACAAAACTGCAATCACAAATGGAGCCAAAGAGTATGGCAAAATTTACCAGCAATTGGTATAAAGTCGGATTGTTGTGGGATTAATCAGCGCCAAACCTGCCAAACAATTAATTACACAGTTTGGATTGCTTATCTCTTCAATGTTTACTCAAAAACCATATACAATTTTACAGAGAGTTCGCAGTTAATCAATTATGATGGCAAATTGCAATGAATTGCAAAACTTGGTTTAGTGATAGAGAAGTTGCACCTAAATCACGAAGAAAAAGAGAGGTTTTATGCAAATGATTGCCAAAAAAATAGACTTGATCCAATTTTTTCTGAAAAGTGTTTAAGACGAACGGCTTTCGTGCATGAAGCATCCTCAGCGTTTAGAGATGAATGCACAGAAGAAGACAAACGCAAAACAAGAAGAGAAAAACAGTTTTCGAAGAGTGCAACGCAAAAGAAACAAAGGCAGCGCAATGCAATGAGTGTCCTCTATCTGATTGAACCCATCGTATTTATACCTGTCATTATTCAGGAGCATTAATTTTGACGACCGATTCGAAGCAACGCCTATTTTGAGAACCTCTTAAAAAATATTCAGTTGAAGATTGTCAGGCCAAAGCGTGCGGTTTAATTGGCTGTACTAAAAAGCATTACCAGTTGCTACGCTCAGAAAACCAATAGGTTGGTGCAATCACGTCGTCAAAATTAGCGCAGCAACAATACATCAAATTAACGTATTTAAAAACTTTCTTCAGATAGTCCCTTTGTCAATCTAGACTGACAGCAATTGACTGAACACATGAGATTTTCTCCACAGTGAATCAACGATATATCATTGATCAAGTCGTTGTATAGAAGTTGCCATCTCGAGGCACCGATATTACGATTATTATAGCTTTCATACACAGAACCAAGCATCAAAAGAACAAAAAAAAATCTTCTTAAAAAAGTGGACAGCATTGAAAGGGGACTGCACCGACTTGAAACAATTTTGAGCCCGTCAATCGCATTGAGAATGGCAAGGAATAGTAAATTATGTCAACAAAAAATTCAATCAAATTTTGCAAGGTTGAAGATTCCAACCACAAACGACAAACAAACGATTCGGCACCAATAGAGAAGCTGAACTACCTATCGCTTCAAAAACGAACCGCAGCAACTTCTACATGAAAAATTTGATCAAACTGGTAGAAACGCCTGAAGAAGTTATCGAGGTGTTTAATCAGCTAAGATCTCGTCTTTCTTGAAGAAAAAGAATATGCCGAGGCAACCATCTGCAAGTTATTGTACCAAGAGCATTTTGCCAATGAGAAGAGATCTCTCAAAGTCGACAAGAAAAAGCAGCAACAATTGCACTTTTTACCCTTTGGTGACAAATGGGACTTGTTCGCTTCCAAAGACAGAATAGGAAAATATCAACAGTACTTCAATGCAAGGCATGCATTTTTGTTATTTTGGAAACATCACGTTGTCGAATTATTCTTGCGTAACCCGCACAACCACAATCAGTACAAAGGAGTTGAACAAACGATTGCGGAAACAGCGCCGATTTTGGATTGTTGGCGTAAAGAATTCTTTACGCTCGATAAAGAAAAAACGTATCACTTGCCGTAAAGACAGAGCTAAATTATTGGGTCTTGTTACAGCAGAGCAACCTACAAGAAATTTAGATGCTTCAAAAGCTTTTGCAAACGTTGGAGTTGACCATTTTGGTTTCTTACAGTGACAATTTGGCTCAAAAAAGCAGAGCAGTTTTTGTGATTGGTCATTCGTCTAGGAACACCAAAAAGAGTGATCAATGACAGCGGGAGGAACTTCATTGGGACAGATAGATAGATCAATGGGCATGTTGCAGCATTGAACAATGAGAGAATTGAAGATATTTAGTTCAACAAAGGATCAGATAGAACACAACTGCAGCACCTCACGTTGAAAAATTGTGGGAGCGACTGGTCAGAAGTTGCAAGAAAGAAATGTTTGCAATGTTGAGGAACCGATTAGTTATGGAGTTTGTTCTCTCAACTACAACGTGATTTTATGAGCAAACATTTTATGCAAGACCATTGACAGCAAGAGTTCCAAAGTAACCAAATCGAAAACTATAACCAGGAACTAGTTCATTTTTGGCAACAAAAACCTCTGTCAACCATTTTTACCATGTGCAGAAGAGTTTTTCGATCATGAGAAACTCATTGGAGAAATACAAGTTAACTGCAATCTCCTCTGGGATAGATTGCGAAAGGAGTATCTGCCAACTTCGAAAAGTTGATTGAACTCCAACTCCAAACCAGACTAAAACCTGCATCATGTTGATCTCGTTTGGTTGGTCGAAGACAGTGAAAAACAAGAGTATTACAAACTTTATTGTGTTACACAAAATTTTGAAAGTTCTGGAGGAGAAATTTGATAAGCAGCTATTCCAATGAGATTTTTAGTCTGCGAGAGACCTGTCTTAAAAATTTCTCGATTAATACCAATTGGAAAAAAATCTTTCTGGATGGAAAACGAGAACAGTGATTTTGGAGTTGAGCGTACAGAACATGCGTAGAAAAAAAGCGAATGTTCATTTTTGTTCACTTTGTGTTGTCAGATCAACTGTTTAGTCATAGTTCTAGTCACTGTTTTATTTTTAGTTACAAATACAGTAATATTAACGTGATATGAAGAAAAGGGGGGCAAGCAATATTATCCCAAAAAATATTCAGCAAAATTAGGCTTTCTTCTTGTAATTCAGCAGAAAATTGCAATAATAG
>NC_134475.1:29939272-29996772 GCF_964194025.1 Convolutriloba macropyga
AACCTCGTCTGAATACGATTTTGTTTTGATCACATATTGAACAACTATTTAACCTTGAACAATCTCAACAAGAGTTTTTGAAACCAAGACAACACGAGGTAAATCAAAATATGGCTACTAAATACATCCATTTTTGGCTTGAAGCAGGCAACTATGAACAGGAAAAAAGAACTGGCAAACTTTCTACTGAGACAGAGAATCACCAGGAACCGGAGCAATCATTTTTTTGTTTGCAGAAGAAGAACTTAAAAAGAACGTTTTATTATTTTTCTTGGTTGACATCATTTTCGCTTCAAGAAAGTTGACAGTGACCTCCGGCCCCAAAAGAGATCTGGAAACTACATTCCTTGTGGACAAAAAAGGGAGATTTCACTGGTTTCTTAGATTACGAATCTAAAGAAAGGAGGCTTAAATCACAGTTGACCAGGAGCCTTACCTAGAACAGATGCTTGCGGGAGCAAACCAATAATTACAAAGCTTCAAGCATTTCAGCATTTTTGTTCTTCAAGTTGTCACTCATTACAGAACAAATACAAAGAAGTTGATCAGACAATATACACAAACTCTATGGGATCTTTTCTTTATGTGGCTGCACATTCGAGATACTATGAACACAGATAACGTTTTTTGTTGACAACTGAAAGCACCCACAGATGAACAATGGCAGTGTGGAAAACTGATGGAACTTACCTATGCTATAGAATGCATATTTGAAATTGACAGGAACTGGTCTGGAGATGTAAACAACAAGAAATCGAAGGGCTACTATTTTTAACTCAACGGGCTCGGCGTAGAACTGAGCTGCCGCATAAAGAAGCAGACCTCAGTTGCCTTATCTTAATCATGAAAGTAGTTCGGGAGCCATTGAACCTTAAACATTTTATGGGAGATTATTTCCGCTTTTAAGAGAAGGTCCCCATAGTAATTGATGAGGACAATCAGAGTTCTATCAAGTTTTGCCGAAAACACAGTCATGCGCAAAAGAGGAGCGAACACATTGACATGAAGTTTCACTTCATTCGGTACAAGGACTAGTATGGGAAAATTTATTTTTATTTGCGTTCCCATAAACAGCATGGCATCCGACATCAATATAAAATCATTTCCAGGCTCAAAGGAGAAATCATTCCGACTCGTTTTGATGGGAGCAGACTCTGCGCAGTCATTTTAAGGCTGTGTTGGTGTGTTGAAAATTTATTTCTAAACGATCTATACTTAAAGAAATGGTTAGGTTTATGTTAAGGTTCATGCTTTCTAATTTCGATAATTAGCTTTAGCTGCTGTAAGATATGTGATGTTGCACATTCCAATCGTCCTTTTAGAGTACTTATATTGTTAAGATACCCATGGAATTAGATCTAGCTCCGAGACTTTCTAATAAACTAACCAGATTAGGTCAGGTTCACGACTCCCACTATAAATCATGTGCTGTGATTAGATTCATATCTTGGTTTTTCTCTTCAAAAACACATTTAATACGGAAATTTTTTGATCTTCTTTATCTCACAAATCCAAATCACCATCGCGATCTTTTAATCAGATCTCTCCAGTAAATCTCTAAATTCTACTGTGAAAGTCTTTCTGTTCTTCTCACATTCTTTATTATTTCATTTTTCTAACTTAGCTAAAAACGCTTTTATACCACCTGAGATTGCTCATAACCCAACAGAAAAAAATAGTTTATGCAGTTGTTTAAGAAATGATTGCATCCGAGGCGGCTTTGGGAGCACGAAGTTGGCGTATTCTTTGTCCAACATAGATTTTATCGTAGGCCCGCATCCAAGCCTTCACTTCTAATTAAATCATTATTTAAAAAGTGTTCTAGGATCAGGCGACCATCCTCCAAACTATGGAGTGTGATCATGACCTCACCCCATAGTTTGGAGGATGGTCGCCTGATCCTAGAACACTTTTTAAATAATTATCTAATCAGAAGTGAAAGCTTGGATGCGGGCCTAATCTTTGGACTGAAGCATGATCTGACCAGACACCATTTATTCGAGGCTGGTCTGATCAGAAACCATACTTTTCAAAAGGGACTGATATGAGGCCTTGTCTGTCATATCAACGTGGGTTGTAATCAAAATGTCAAATGCTGAAAAATTACTAATCCTGCTTTAAGACAGACCTTTTCTACAGATTTGTTTGCGGTGGTGAATTTGGCCCTGCTGAGCTGGACTACTTCAACAGTGAACATAAGTGTAGATGATGCGAGTGGATCTGCGACTGTATCTGACATTGTGGCCATTTGTGCCTCTACATCCACTGACTGTTCTTCTCTCCACCCACAAGTGAACCCATCTCCCTCTGACCCTGGATGGATATCCTACTCTGGACTGCAGTCTGGCACCGCCTTCCAAATCACTGTCAACAAATCCACACATGACGGAAACACTGATGTGCTCCTCTTCAAAACCATCACATTCTGCACAGGTTGCGCTATACAGACTCACCCCCCCCCCCCCCCCACACACACACACACACACACGCACACACACAAACAAACACAAAAACACTCACACACACACGCATGCACACACACACAAGCACTTCCTATAGTTTTGGCAAATAGTTTTTCAATTTTGAGTGAAAAACTTTTATGAACACTGGCTGTCAAATTCAATTATCCGAACATAGTAGACACTCATTGTTCCGTTCCAATCCCACTTAGTGGTGGGAGGAACTATATACTCAATTGGGTTTCTTTTTTTGTTCAGTCATTTTTGGCCGATCGATATATTCATATTAGAGAATCGTCAGTGGTTTTCTTAGAAAGCTCAACAAGCGCAGAATTTGAAATTCAAAAGATCTTTTAAGTTTCCTTTTATTCGAGTTTTAAACTTTTTGCGAACAATTCATATTTGCGTGCGATTTTGGTCAACTTTAGCGTAATTTCTGCTCAATTTTAAAACTTTTTTCAGCAAATTGTTAATTCAAAATTGTTTTTTGCAATAAATAGAACAATTTTGTGTTTCTAAAAGACGAGCAGCGATTTAAAAAAGCTAGTTTTAGTCTCATTGGGAAGTTTGAAATCTAATGAATGCGAATTCTATTGGAGAGCTGTCGTTTTATTTCTTTTCACAAATTTTTACCACATTTACGACCAGATGTGGCCCATTTACGATCAGATGTGGCCCAACTATTGTTTAGTTTGTCTTCAGTGAATTATCTCTCATGGGTTTTATGGCTTCAAAAAAGTGTTTTCGTAAAATTTATTGAGTTTTTGTGTTTTGCCTGCATTTGATGCATTTTTGTACTCCTATGAATTAGTCTGGTTTATGGATAGTGCAATTGGTTTTGTTAAGAAGAATAAGTGAACTTATCACTTTTTAATGCATACCTAATGACTGCTATTACTTTAAACAAATTTTTTCAGAAAAGAAAAGTTTGAAGTTTACCCGCTCTCTAAATTCATTTCTGTGAATTTGTAGGTCAGTCCGACTAATGAAGTTCCCATATGCTTAGTATTGAATAAACTATTAGTCTGATTAGCAGTTTTGTTTTCCAATATTGGATTTTATGACTAGGTGCTACGAGTTTTCCTTAAACGTTTTTGATCTTTAATTTTTGTTTGAAATCTTGGTTTTTTTAGGTCTTTTCAAGCTATCACAATGTTGAAAACTTGAATTGGCGTTGTAAAGAGTCTTATTTGAACATAAGGAAGATTATCAGTGGAGAGCTTGTGGTTTACTGGCTACGAAATTTCCTTGACTTCAAAGTTTAGTGATTTTTGTATATTGGTTAGTATTTGTTTTTTAATAGCCACACAGCGACAGCTGGGGCTATTATTGGCCTTCTCTTGGTTTTGTTTATTTCTTTGTCGCGATTTTTGTTACGACCATATGACGTCACAATCAGTTCAAATCTGCTTTATGTTCATTCGTTCATGCAATTTCAACTGAAGTGCGTGGTTAACGTCATTTTTCACTCTTATTGGAGCGAGTTTTTTTGTTCATTCGCGTGATTAAATTTTTGGTCACACTTGACTTACCTCACTCTCAAAAACGAATTCATTACTTTGAAGTTGACTTTTAATTACTTTCATTCAAAGAAATAAGGTCAAATGGGTGTGTGTCACTCTAAATGAAGGTTATTTGAGAGCAACTAATAGAGGCAGTAAAAACTGATACAGATTTTTAATCAAAATATAACATATCGGCCTTCTATGAAAAGACGAATTTTTTGCTCTGTCTTTTTTACTGTTTTTTTTTAGACTGCAGACCTACAAAGCTTTTGCGGCTATTTTCTGGCAATCTGCCAGCTATGTTTTTAATATTAGTTCATATTTGATGAAAAGTCACATCATCGCAATACTTAGAGATCCATTGGTACTGAAAAAAATTAATTTAAGATATCCAGTTTTTTTTCCTGATTAACTTTCTTAAAAATAACTTCGACACTTTCAACGCGCATTGTTTGATCTCTTCTTTTGCCTGTAATTAATAGCCGCGTCCTCAATTCTAGGTGGCTACTATAGCGCTCCTAATTTTTACAATTCAAAGAATTTGAATTGTATTGGGGCGCTGTCTTTTTTTTAAGATCTGTTCACACATTTTCATGATTTTTGAAGTCAAATTGGAGTGGTGATTTTGGTCACGCCGAAACAGGAAATGGAGCGAAAAAGCGAGTGCATTTGCGGCGTGAATTTTTTTCGCTCTAATTTTAAAGTAGAGTGAGAAAACGGTGTTTGAACAAAAATTCGCTTTCTCGCTAGTGGTTTCTTGTTCACATGCGGCAATTTCACTCTGATTTTTACTGTTTTTGCGATTTTTTGGATCGGATTTTTTTCTAAATAGTTTTCCCAATCCATTCACAGCTCATTCTGGACCTAGTTTTCTGTTAGAATCAAAATTACATATCTCACTAGTGGTTTTTTGTTCTCCCTAGCAGCATTTTGTCATTGATTTTCTGTTTTTTTTTTGCTTTTTTCATCTGACATTTTATTTAGAAATGGTTTTCCCAATTCACTCATTGTCCGTTCTAGGTCTAGTTGTTTGTTAAGTCAATGAAAATTCTTTGAATTGTACGTCAGGACTTGTCCTGCTATGTTTTTTTACTTCGTCTAACAGACTTCTTGTTTTTTAATAGCCGCACAGCGACAGCTGGGGCTATTATTGGCCTTCTCTTGGTTTTGTTTATTTCTTTGTCGCGATTTTTGTTACGACCATATGACGTCACAATCAGTTCAAATCTGCTTTATGTTCATTCGTTCATGCAATTTCAACTGAAGTGCGTGGTTAACGTCATTTTTCACTCTTATTGGAGCGAGTTTTTTTGTTCATTCGCGTGATTAAATTTTTGGTCACACTTGACTTACCTCACTCTCAAAAACGAATTCATTACTTTGAAGTTGACTTTTAATTACTTTCATTCAAAGAAATAAGGTCAAATGGGTGTGTGTCACTCTAAATGAAGGTTATTTGAGAGCAACTAATAGAGGCAGTAAAAACTGATACAGATTTTTAATCAAAATATAACATATCGGCCTTCTATGAAAAGACGAATTTTTTGCTCTGTCTTTTTTACTGTTTTTTTTTAGACTGCAGACCTACAAAGCTTTTGCGGCTATTTTCTGGCAATCTGCCAGCTATGTTTTTAATATTAGTTCATATTTGATGAAAAGTCACATCATCGCAATACTTAGAGATCCATTGGTACTGAAAAAAATTAATTTAAGATATCCAGTTTTTTTTCCTGATTAACTTTCTTAAAAATAACTTCGACACTTTCAACGCGCATTGTTTGATCTCTTCTTTTGCCTGTAATTAATAGCCGCGTCCTCAATTCTAGGTGGCTACTATAGCGCTCCTAATTTTTACAATTCAAAGAATTTGAATTGTATTGGGGCGCTGTCTTTTTTTTAAGATCTGTTCACACATTTTCAGATTTTTGAAGTCAAATTGGAGTGGTGATTTTGGTCACGCCGAAAGAGGAAATGGAGCGAAAAAGCGAGTGCTTTTGCGGCGTGAATTTTTTTCGCTCTAATTTTAAAGTAGAGTGAGAAAACGGTGTTTGAACAAAAATTCGCTTTCTCGCTAGTGGTTTCTTGTTCACATGCGGCAATTTCACTCTGATTTTTACTGTTTTTGCGATTTTTTGGATCGGATTTTTTTCTAAATAGTTTTCCCAATCCATTCACAGCTCATTCTGGACCTAGTTTTCTGTTAGAATCAAAATTACATATCTCACTAGTGGTTTTTTGTTCTCCCTAGCAGCATTTTGTCATTGATTTTCTGTTTTTTTGTTTTTTTCATCTGACATTTTATTTAGAAATGGTTTTCCCAATTCACTCATTGTCCGTTCTAGGTCTAGTTGTTTGTTAAGTCAATGAAAATTCTTTGAAGTGTACGTCAGGACTTGTCCTGCTATGTTTTTTTATTCGTCTAACAGACTTCTGTTTCGTCTTACCCTGATTTCTTGGAATTGACTTTTTCATTGACTTTTTCAGACTAACTCACTCAAAAAAGGCTTCTGAACTCACTTATGGAACTTTAAACTATGAAATTTATTCGTTAAGGTCAATAGTGTGCATCCAAGTAGTGCCAAACATATATGCCCTAATTCTTGATTATTAGATTCTTGAGTTTTTGATTTCGAATATTAATTTTGGTATGTTCTCCGTTTGTGCCGTATGGCCCCCAGTTACAGAGCACGTGACATTACATAGTAAGTCACTATGTAAAAAAATTTTGCACGTGCATCTGAGGGGTGCAAATAATATGTGCCCACTATGCTCAGGAGGCACAAACGGAAAAGATCCTAATTTTGAAAAACCCTATTAGGGCTTTCTCCTTATAGAGCTTATGTGTCTCATAAAAATGACAGTCCAAAGCTAACCCAAAAATCTAGTGGCCTATTAAGGGACTGGTGGTCGATCTGTCTATCTAATCTCTTCAATTGTTTGATTTCATGGAAGGCCCCAAGCGTCTATCGCGGCTATTTTCCGGCAATCTTTCGGCTATGTTTGTTCTTCACTATGTAGTAGTAAGATTTTTTCTGACTAATGACAGGTCTCAAGAGCTTCGTTTTAAAAAGTTGACGAGCCTTTTACAAGAATTTGAATTGTGTCCTGAAATTTTGTCCTGAATGTGCCGAATTTGTGTAACAAAAGTGTTCAAAATTTATGAATTCCTAAGAAAGCTGAAATTTAGCACGGAAAGTGTCGAAAGTGTGCAATATAGTTGCTTAAAGTGCTTAAATTTTGTAAAGAAAATGTTGAAAAAGTGTCAGATGAGTACTAAAAAAGCTGAATTTGTGTGGGGAAATTATTGAAATTAAGTAGGATAAGTGCTGAAAATTATGTAAGGAATGCGCTGACAGTCGCTGAAAAAAGAATACTGGAAGCCGAAAAATTTTACATAATTATCCGTTTAATGTGTTGACATGTGCTGAACTTACGAAAGAAATGCGTTGGAAATTCAGCACATAAAGCGGATGATTTTGTAATATTTATCAGCTAACAATTTTTTTACCTCATTGTCTGTCAGTGCATTTCTTACTTAATTTTCAGCGAAAACTTCAACCCGGGGATTTAATCAAAGATTTTATTTTTCAGTTCCCCTGCTTGCACTTGAGGATTTCAACATGACACTTTTGAACTCGACTTCTCTCTCATTTGCCCTTAAGTCGACCACTCCCAATTTCGACAATGGAACAGTGGTAGTATACAACTCCTCATCCGATGGTCAGTTGGCAGTGCGTGAGTTCAGCCGAAGCTCCTTCCCCTACTACTTGTACAATCTGCCAATTGAGAATGTCGGCGACTCAGTCATCATGCACTTCACATTCTCAGTGGGAGAAAACACTGACTGTGGGGAGGGGGCTGTCGTGACAAGCGACCCTGAGCTTGTTGTGGTATACGAAAACAATGAGTTTAGCTACAGCGGTTAGTGACTTAAGAAAACAAAAGTTTAAAATTGAAGAAGGCTTATATATTTGATTTTTGGAGCCTCGATAAACTTAAATTATTTGAGAGTGTTTACATGCGAGTGTTTACATACATAAAAAATTAAATCTAACTACTCAGTGAGGCGCAGAATTCGCAAAAATTGTTAGTTTTCTACTTTTTTCTCCTACGAAAGAATTTTTTGATCCCCTGACAGGTGCGTTTTGAGATATTTTTAATAAAACTGACTGACTTTAAGCAATTTTGCGAAAACTTGCAAAAATGCGGGAAAATTAAGGGAACAGCTACTATTTTGTTTATTATCCGGTACCCTATTGTATGGCCACAAAAATTTGATCATCTTAGCTCTGAAAAAAACCTTTGGAGGAAATTTTAGGACCAAAAATAACTCCATCTTGTCGTCAATGAAGGCTTCACACAACTTCCTCTAACCGCTTTGAAAACAAAACGAAAAGCACCTGAAAGGAAAATTTATTGAATGCATTGAAAAGTTCGAAAGGCGATTGGAAACTATATAGAGGTGTTTTGCTAACAAAGCTAATTTCTGAATGAAGTAAGTTTTTTTTGTTTATCGGCAACAAATTAAATACAAACATATTGTGCCAGATAGATTAAATGAAGAAACATAATTCCATTGGTTGTCAAGTGCAGGTATCGGCTTAATCTATGACACCAGTAACAGAGATTGTATCCGAATGTATCCAGTAACAAAAGTTGTAATTACTAAGATCTAAGTTCAATTACTAGCAAAAACAACAACCTAAAATCCAGGACAATCCTTTTTATTGATCGATCTGAAGAAAAAAAAACGAAAATGTTGACAGTACAACCTCTCAACTTCTCAGGTAATTTAGCTTCAAATTTTTCCCGCTAGAACGCATGTGCATCAGTTTTCTACTTTTATCTCAAAACACAGGCCACAGGAGAAGTGTTTTGCACTAATAATGTTTACAAAATGCACTTATAGCAATAAAGGATATATTTGTATAGATAAAAGCAAAAACTATTAATTTTCGAAGTTTTCTAAGAATTTTCTAAAACGCACAAAAAGTTTTTTAAAATATCGCAATTAGCCATTACTCAAGGTAGCCAGCACTTGCTAACGAATTTGAAAAAAAACTTAGATATAGTTTTTTGGTAACATTTCTCCACAAAATATTTATAAATGTAAAATTTAACCTTTTCGCATAAAATTTTTTTTAAGAAAGCAGTTATTTGTTTGTTAAAAGTTTTTCACGATAATTTCTAAAACGCATTCATAAACCGAGGCAAATTTTTGTTATTTTTCAACCTAATAAAAAAACTGCCCGGCTTATATTGATTACAATCATTTTACAGGAGAAAAATTTAACGCAAAAAAGCCATTACACAAATACTTCGTTTTACTAATCAGTCTGGAGATACTTTTTTAATTCTTTCCTCCAACGAGGACCAGAAATGCTCATAGTTTGGCAATTACGAGGCAATTTTTGAAAAAAATTATGTCTTTAATTCATAATTAATAGCCGCGTCAGCAATTCCAGGCGGCTATTATAGCGCTCCTAATTTTTTTGCAATTCAAATACTTTGAATTGTATTGGGGCGTTTTGTTTTTTTAAGATGTGTTCATACATTTTTCGATGACTTTGATCTTTCAAAATGGGATAAACAGGTAAAACGAAGCGAGCATTAAGTTTCATTAGAGGCCCAAAGTGGGCTTTAGTAGTCTTTCAAGTGCTTACAGTGGTGCAGCTGCTGGGATGGCCTTAAATTAAGGATAAAAGGTGATTTTTAGGAGTTCTTGGGCTCAAAATGGTGCAATTTTTCTTGTTTTTTTTGTTTTTTTGAGATTTTTGTTTGATTAGTCTTAGACTGACGTTTTAAAAAGTTGATGAAGGCCTTTTGCGAGACAAAATTACTTGTTATGACCATTTTTTTAGCTTTATGTTTTGGTACTACAAACACAAACACGCAAAATGATACTAGTTTTTGAAATTTTTTAAAAGTCTTTTTTGGCATTTTTAGAGTTTTTCCAGCTTCGAGGGCCAAGGAATCTTCTTTCAGGTTTGATAAAAAGACACTGCATAGTTTCTAGTAACAATGGATTGGTTTTCAACATTTTAATATCCCGAATGTTAGACTTTTTTTTGATAAAATCTGCACTTTTTTTTAAAGTTTCCTAATGTTTTTTGTCAACTTTGGTGTTTGTCTGTTCTCGAGTGCCAGCAAACTTGTTCCACGGAAAAAAATACTACATGGTTGTTAAATTCAATGAACTTGTTTTCAACAATTTAAATTTTCAATTTTTAGAAATTTTTTGATAATATTTGCAATTTTTTTCATGTTTTTTCAAAACATTTGAATTTTATTCAGTTCTTCATGCCTCAGTAGCCTGGTAACCTCTTCGGGGGTTTGACAGTATGTAATTAAATTGTTGTTAAAGGGTAATGGAATGGTTTTCAACACCTTAATAGAATGAACTTCTATTTATTGAAATATGAAATATTGTCTAAAGATTATTGACTATCGATCTTTGCGCCAATGATTTTTTTAAGCTTGGAATTGGGTTAATGGTGATACTGGATAGCCTCTGGAAACAGAGAATTGATTCTGAAGTGCAAATGAATTCATTTTTGAATAAAATTTTCTGTCATTTTCTGAGATAATCGATCTTCAAGGGCCAATGAATTTTTTTCAGGTGTTGCAGATATAATCCTGGACGAATTTCAGAGAAAAAGATTAGTTTTGAATATATTTTTGAAGTAGATGTATTTATACGGATCAAATTTTGCTTTTCGGTTAAAAACTTCAAAAGTTCTATCAATGAGGATATATTTGTTTAGTTTGTTTGATTTTATAGTTTCTCAATTTTTTAGATGATATTGTTCGTGTTTTTGCTGTTATTATTCAATTGATATGCTGGTCAGTTAGAGTACTTTTAAGTTTCCCATACATTTCTTTGGTTTGTATTTCAGGACTTGTCTTGCTATGTTTTTTTTCTTCGTCTAACAGATTTTTGTTTCGTCTTACCCTGACTTCGTGGAATTGACTTTTTCAGTGACTTCTACTGCTTTGCAGTTAAACTTTGTGTTCGTGACGTCATTTCTGCTTTTAGGTGAATTGCGTGACTTACCTCACTCAAAAAATGACTTCTGAACTCATTCATGGAACGTTAAATTTGATGAATGTTTACTAATTAAAGGTCAATAGTGTGCATCTAATTAGTGCCAAGCTTATATGCCCTAATTCCTGAGTAATAGAGTCTTGAGATTTGATATCGAATATTATTTTTGCAAAAACTCCATTAGGGATTTTTCCTTGTAGAGCAAATGTGTCTCATAACAATGACAGAACGAATCTAACCCAAAAAGTCTAGTGGTCTATTAAAAAGCTGGTGGTAGATCTGTCAATCTTATTCCTTTAATTGTCTCAATTCATGGTAGGTTACAGGCGTCTATGGTGGCTAATTTCCGGCAACCTGCCGGCTATGTTTTCTGAAAAAATTGATTTCAAATGGCACTTTTGCATCAACTTTCTCTCTCCAAAAATAAATTGCTACCGTCATCTTAGTAAGTAATGATTCTAGAAAAATATCTGATTATTAAGTTGGAATCAAAGTAACGGTAAATATTCTTAGCCTCGCTGTTCGGCAGTTGGTTATCACTGTATTTGAGGTAAAAATGCAGGATATACTTTTCTTGAAACTCGTTGTGGTAAACTTTTTTTTCGAAATTTTCAGAACAAACTTTTAACCATTTCAGGGATGCTGCTTGATTAACTGTTATCAAGATATTTAGTTCCCAATATTCAATGAAGGTACAACGATGAAAAATACAAAAAAACTATACAACACGGACACTTTTTTTGTGCTACACGTTCAAGTTTTATGCAGCTTTTTTTAAACAGCATGACAAACAGGAAGTAGTGGAAAAAACAGGGAAATGAAACACCACTAAGATTTTGTTTTATTTCCTAACACTATCACAGGAAACCAGCCACCAGCAAAATTTGTTCCTTTCTCCTAACGCTAATCACGCATGTCGAGCAGGAAAAAATTTTACTGCTTGCTGGTTTCCTTGTTTTATCCACTACTACATATTCACTCTAAGTCTAACATTAAAATATGAAGTGTTTTAATTCAAGAAAAAAATAATATACAACTCACCAAAATTTTTGTTTTATTTCCTAACACTAATCACAGGAAATTAACCAACACTAAAATTTTTTCCTAACATCAATCCACGAAGTGGTTGGGGAAGGGCAAGCCTTGTTACACCAACCAAGACGAAGGTCCTTACATCAATCACACATTTCTACTAGGAACAAATTTACTATTTGTTTCCTTAACTAAACACCACTCAAACTTGATTTATTTTCCTCATAGAAACTCAGAAAATAAACCAAGTCGTCTGCTATCTGCTTTCCGGGTTTTATCCACAACTACAGCCACCAATAAAATTTAACCCCTTCTCCTTACACTAATCCATGAAGTGGTTACACCAATCCATGAAGTGGTTGGGGAACCAAGGCCGAAGGTCCTTACATCAATCCATCAATAAAAAACTACATGACAGATAAATTAATATTTTATTTATAAACATGCTCCTTGATTTGATTTTTAGTATGGCCATATCTGTATCTATGAAGATAAATACACAATCTACACTTAGCATTTCTAAATCTATAGTAAGAAATATGTCTATTAACCCCACACATACAACATGTTAAATATAAATTCTTATCATTATAATGTTTTCCTAAATGTTCAATATAATCCTTTACTTTGACTACATTCTATTCGATCAAAAAATGCAAAATTTACATTTCGCTCTTTAAGAGTGATTCACTCTTATTCGGAGTGATCCCCCAGTAGAAATATCGCTCTTTTTTACACTCTTAAAGAGTGATTCCCTCTTTTTGATCAGTGAAACTGCTTCGCAGATATTTTTTTTAATTTTTTATAGTTTCTATTTCAAATTATCTATACTCTTCAATAAATTTATATTTTCTTTTACTTTTTCTATATTTATTCTATTATTAATAAGAAATGATACAAAATTATAGTATTTACACGAACAACTATCAGTATAACTGCTCAACGGAGTTGTTTTGCAAATTCGAAGATCCCCAGTTTGGCTAAAAACTAATGGACTTACAGCTCTAGTATTAATTGTTTTCTCACCCAGATCAGTGTAACTGCTTCCCAGATTTCTACTAAATCCTTTAGTTAATTCTACATTTGGATGTTGTTTCTTTACATGTGCTCGTGTCCCATCATATCTCACAATAGAAGTACAATATGGACAATTAACTTTAGCTGAAGTACAACTTCTACATGTATACTTACTCTCATCAAAATCAGTTAGTGGTTTTATATAATTACATTTATTACAATTTCTGATTGGTGTAACCACTTCGTGGATAGGACTTCGTCCATCAGTGGAACTGCTTCGCAGATGTTTCACCATCGGTGTAACCGCTTCTCTGATCTGTGGAACAGCTTCTCTGATCTGTGGAACAGCTTCTCTGATGGCATAGCATGACCGAAGGTCCATCTGCGTAGCAGTTGGGGTACCAAGGACTTCGTCCCTTTCACTGATTAATACTTCTGAGTTATAGTTAGAATTAGGGTTAGGGTTAAGGTTAGGGACTGAGTTAGAGTTAGGGTTAGGGTCTGAGTTAGAACTAGAGTTATAATTAGAATCAGAACCAGAACCAGAACTAGAGCTAGAACTAGAGCTAGAAACAGAATCAGAAATAGAGTTAGAGCTAGAGCTAGAACTAGAGTTAGAACCAGAACCAGAACCAAAACCAGAATTAGAGCTAGATTCATTTTTTAAAGAACAACCCCATGGAGAAAAATCATTAGCACAAATAGCACTTATTGTTATATTACCACATATATATTTATCAATTTTATCTTTATGACATGATTCGTAATGATATTTTAAACAAACAATGTTTCCACATTTGTAGTTACACTCTAAACATTTTATAACCATTTATAATTGGTCAAATCTGCGAAGCAGTTTGGTAAACCACGAACAAAATTCGTTCACTGATTTCAATTACACTCAACATATTCACCCAAGATTTCAATTACATCTTAAGTATTATCTTTAGATTTGATACACTCTGCTAAATATTTTTTTCCTAACGTATTGAGTATATTAGTTTTACATCTCTTATCTAAAATTGCTTCAAGGTTTAATTGCATTTTATTTTTAACATAATTTATAATTTCATTTCTAAATTCTTCATTATTTACATATAGACTGTTTATATTCTGTCGTCCCTCTTTATTTAAAATTCCAGTATATTTATGAGTGTAACTGCTTCGCAGATCTGTGTAACAGCTTCGCTGATCTATATATTCCCTTTCATGTTCCAGATCTTGATCTTGATCTTGATTTCTGCCAAATCCATAGTTCAATAATGTACTTGTTCTATTCAACATAGTACTCGCTGCAGTTGCCACATGTCCGGCATTTCTTACTGTTATATCAGGACTCATAAAATTATATATCATTAAACCTGAACCTATAATACCTAAAATAGTTGAAAATAATCTAAGACCATTTGCTTTAACCACTTCCTTGAGTTAAAACATCATTCTGTATTTTATTACCTTTTAATGTAAGAAGTTTATTAAAAATAAAACTGATAATTATCATGACTAATAACATTTCTATCTGTTGCATTTATCATGAGTGGTTTCATATATATTATAAGTTTATTTATATCTTCTCTTCCTAACTCATCTTTTAAACTGAGAGCTTTTAAATCAAGGAAACCAACTCTTGAATCATATCATTGTTCTATTACTACTAATAATAATAAAAGTATTTTCCTTTTTATTATATTTAATTATACCATAACGAAGTTCATCTGACATTCCGTCTGTACAATTATAATAGTTACTATTTAATTCACTAATTATTTTACTAAAGTCATGTTCATATTTATATATTTCATTAAAGTTTTTAAATAGATCAGGTCCATTATAAGTTATTAAATAAATAGTATCACAACTCATTCATGCTATATTATTTATTTGAGCTGATTTATGACACATTACAATCATTTGAATATTATAATGTCTACCTTCAGTAAAATAATAACCTATATCCTTATTTAACTTATCACCCATATCATCAAGTACTATTACACAATTTTGAAATTTTTGCATATTGTTTTTTGTGATCATATTTATATCACATTTATTAGACCCTGTATAAAACTTATTAGTCTCGGGATCTATCCAGTCTCTGTCATCTTTACACACTATAACTATATTTTTAGCTTGATTTTGATCTTGATTTTGATCTTGATTTTGATCTTGATTTTGATCTTGGTTTTGATCTTGATTTTGATCTTGATTTTGATCTTGATTTTGATCTTGATTTTGATCTTGATCTTTGACTGAGTATAATTTTAAGTATTGTCTAATAAAATATGTTTTACCTGTACCAGTTCCACCATAAACAATAGTATGTAATGGTGACTTTTCATATTCAAATCTAACTAGACTCCTATTCATAAATCCGCCAAAGCTTTCTTCTAGTTTTGCGTATTTACTCGGTATTGAATCATATATTATAAAACACAATATAATTAAGAAAATAAAAATTATAACCACACTACCTGTCTCCATTTTTATAAATGAAAACATAGATAAATATAATATTTTTTATATAAAAAATGCTTATCCTAGCTTTTGAGGAATTCAATAATAAATTTAATATTGATAATAATGCTATGAGTGATATCAGAATAAAAGATATAGGAAAAGATATAAGTCTAACACCAATTGAAATTGTAATGAGAGATGATAAACCAGAAATGGTAAGAGAACCTAACTCTAACATTATTGTAAATCTACATCCAATTGAAGGTACACATTGGGTTTTAGTTATAAGAAGAGTAGGTGGTCCAACAAATTACTTTGATAGTTTTGGTGTTGAGACGCCACCATTATTTTTAGAAGAATATGTTGATCTAGGCTCTGATGAAAGAATACAACAATATGATGAATCTTATTGTGGGGCTTATTGTTTATACATGATCTATCTTATTGATAGAGGATTTAGAATTAACATTGCTTTGAATATTCTAGTTCAATGAATGTAAATAGAATCAATGTAAATATCCAGGAATGTATAATGAGTGTTTTTGTTTAGGTTGTAGTAATGATAAGGTTGATGATAATGTTGATGATAATGTTAATGATAATGATCTACGAAGTAGCTTTGCTAATAATGTTAATGATAATGATAATGATAATGATAATGATAATGATAATGATAGTGATATTGTCATTGATAAAGATCTACGAAGTAGCTTTGCTAATAATGATAATGATAATGTTAATGATAATGATAATGATAATGATAATGATAATGATAATGATAATGATAATGATAATGATAGAGATAATTTTATATATCAGGGAACCTGCTTCGCAGATCTATTTGATGAAAAATATCAAAAGAGTAAATCTAATAGGAATAGCAAAAGTAATAGCATTAGTAATGGTGAAACATCGGTGGAACCACTTCACGGATGGACGAAGTCCCATAGTCCTACTAATAATATCCGTCAAGCGGTTCAACAGAGTTGTTTGGTTAACCACGAGCGAAGCTCGTTTGCAAATTCACCGATATCTGTAAACATAAATGATGATCTATATTTATGGTTAAATGATGATGATATAATTAATGAAGCCGCATTCCCAGATAACTTTAGATGTATAATATCTGGTCCTAGTGAATGTGGTAAGACATTCTTATTGAAAAAACTAATTCTAGCTAGTATATACTTTGATAAGCTATACATCATTGGACCTACTGGTGATCAGTACCATGGTATAGAAAGAATAAACCCAAAGGCAGATGTTGAATTTATTAAAGATATAAAAGATTTACCATCTCCTGATAAACTACCCAACGACTTAAAGAAACTAAAGATATTTGATGATGTTAGAGCCAAAGAACCAGTTATTAACGAATACTTTTGTAGAGGTAGACATAATAACTGTAATATGATATATCTTAATCAAAACCTGTTCTCTCTGGATAGGCAGAGTGTTAGAGAGAACTGTAATCTATTTATTTTATTTGAACAGAGAGGTAAAGTCCTCATATCTATATATCAAGATTTCTTTAATAATGTTGAACTTAGTTATAATGATTTTGCTAATATATGTAATAAGGTATGGAAAGAGCCTTATAATTATATTGTCATTGATATAACTAAAAATAAAAATATTAATGGTAAACTAAGAATTAATTGGGATCGGAGAGTTTTGTAGTTTAGTTTAAGTGTAAGTCTAAGTCTAAGTCTAAGTCTAAGTCTAAATCAGATGTAAAGTAAATCTTAATACATCAACATTAAAGTCTATAGGCCTTCCATGCTCATCTTTAATATGAAATTCTATATATTCTATTCTATCTTTAGTTACATTTTGATACAAGATATTAGTAGGTGTAATATTTATCAAGTAACCTGGTGGTTCAGTTAGTTTAAATTATATAGTATGTCTGTATCTTTACCATTATCCTTAGCTCCAGATATCACATTACAATGAATGTTAATAGTACTAAAACCCATAATATCAACAATCTTTTGAGATGTATATTTACCTTGTTTATAAACTGCATTTCTAAATCCTAATAATGATGCTATTGAGTTTTCTACATCGAAACTAATTGTACCGTGTTTTATTTCCATTAAACATTTCATCGTATTCTTATCGGGTTCTATTATAACATTACCATCAGTTTCTTCTTTTATTAATTCTGCTATTTCAGTTAATTCATATGCACCCGGTGTAATTGCTTTGTTAATATTGGAATTAGAATGGGACGAAGTCTATGCTTCACTATACAAAAACTGATTATTCCTTCTATTCACATTGAACACCGAATTATAAACAGATAATCTTATTAAACCTAATTTTGTTGTTTTAAGTATAGGTTCACTAAAGTTAAACTTTTCTGTTGGCTTTATCATTTTAAAGTTAAGTGTATGCTCTTCTTTAGTTTTAGTTAAAGCTTCGTGTATATTTTGTAGTTCTCTTAACATTAAACTATCGGTGAAACCGCTTCGTGAATCATTCATTTTTTATCTAATAAAAATGGATTTTAATTTGGATACAAATTATGGTTATAATGATGATATACATAAAAGTAAGATTATAAAATATAAACCAAATAACCTGGCAACAATGAATACGGTTAATACTAACATTAATATCATACTCAATAGAGAAGAGAATCACTTAAATTTGCGTGATTCATATCTAGAGATAGAGTTTGTTGTATCAGATGATGCTGGTGGTGTATTTGCTAATGATGCTAATATCAGAATAGTTAATTATGGTATGATGGCATTGTTTAGTTCAATTAAGCTTGAAACTAGTGGTGGAAGGACTATTGAATATATAGATCATTGTCATCCTAATCTATTGATGTATAAGTTATTAACTAGTACTGATGATGAATATGAGAGTGGTTTTGTTAGAAATATAAATAAGAGAGATAGTCAACTTAAAGGTGACCATATTGCTGCAGAACGAGGTCATATGTATATGATGATTAAGATGAGAGATCTATTTGGCTTCGTAAATGATTTAGAAAAGATTTTATATGGTTTAGGATTTAAACTATTATTAAAAAGAAACAATAATGATAGAGCTCTATATAGAGTTAATGCTAATCCTGGTGCAGTTGCTAATGATGGTAATATAGAAATTAGAGCTATATCATGGTGTGTGCCCAGTATTGATCCTAGTAATGATAATAGAATTATTGTGCAAAAGGGTTTAAGTAAAAAGAATAATGTAGACTTTGGTTGTTATGAAAGGAAAACATTTTATAAGAATGTGCCCAATGCTACTAACTTCTTGTTTGATCTAGGTATGGAAAGTGGTATGGAAAGACCGCAATAAATAATAGTTGGTTTTGAAAAGAGTGATGTTAATGAACAAACTCATGATGCAAGTACATTTGATGTAATGAATGTTACTGAATGTTATTGTAAGATTGGTAGTGAGTTTTATCCTGAGGATAGAATGAATTTTAATTATGGAACCAATAATTATAATGAGGCTTTTAAAGAGATTGTTAGCTTTAATAAAGATTATAATGTGCTACCACATAATATAAAACCATATATAAATCATAGAACATTCAAAAGTAATTATAGAATATATGTATTCGATACTAGATATCAAAGGGATCATATAGGTCCACAACCAATACAACTTAATTTTAAATTTAGTGCTGCAGTTGCAGATGTTATATGTCATGCATTATTATTAACTAGAAAGGTTATTAGTGTGATAGTGATGGTAATAAGATGGTTGATATTATATCATAATTATAATTTAAGTCATAGATATAACTCTAGCGATAATTATAATTTTAGATATAACTCTAGCAATAATTATAAATTTAGATATAACTCTAGCGATAATTATAATTATAGTATAATATAGTTATTGTTATAATTATATAATTATACTTATACATAACCATATACTTATACTTATATTTATAGCTAGTCAGCTCTAATTGTTACTCTTGTTACTCTTGTTAACACCCAACTATTTCTTATTAGTATTAACAAAACCTTTAGCATAAATAATGTCTATTTTCTTTTTATTCTCTAGAGCCAAGCCTCTAGCTTCAAGCTTAACCTTGGGCTTGGGCTTGGGCTTGGGCTTGGGTTTAATAACAACAAAAGGATTATACTTTTTAACTTCCATTATTTTTTATATATAGAAATGAGTCTTTTAAATCAAGTTCAAAAACTATTTCATATTGTGTTGGAGGTAGACATTATAGTGGTACTGTTAATATAAGAGGAGCTATTACTTCAAAAGGAAATAAGATGTTAACAGGTAATTGTGTTTTATGTAGAAGGAATATATCAATGACAGTATCTGATGCAACAATAGAAGCAGAAGGACTTAAAGATTTCTTTAAAAGTGTTGGTAGAGCTACAGTTAACTTTGGAAAGAAAGTTGCTAATAATCCAATCAGAGCATTAGAGATTGCAAGTAAAATAGGAACTGCAGCTGCATCTAAAAACCCTAGAGCTGCTTCATCAGCCACACCTGATTTAATTAAATTTGCAACTACTGGTGAAGGTATAAAAGTAGTACAAAAAGGAAGAGGGTTATACTTAGGTACAAAGAAAAGATAATTAATTGATTATGATTATGATTATGATTATATTATGTTTATGATTATGATTATGATTATGATTATATTATGATTATATTATGTTTATGATTATGATTATAAATAAGATTATGATTATATATTTATCGATCTGCGAAGCAGGTTCCCTGATCGGTGTAACCGCTTGGTTTACCACAGACGGAGTCTGTTCGCGGATAAATATTAATACTAATATTATTATTACTAAAAACATTGTTATTACTAAGCACTAATATCTTTAATCTAAAAAAATACTCCGCTTGTTTTTCTTATTTTTCTTATAATCCTCATATAACTTAACAAATTCATTATACTCATCATTATCTATTTTATTATCATTCATTGATTTAGTATATAGTTTAATAAACGTATTCACTAAACTGTTTACTTAAAATATACGTTTGTGAATACTTTAAAATTTTATTTCTAATTTTAGTTTTAATTGTTTTTGATAATGAATCACAAACAGTTGCTGTAGCAAAAGCTGTTGGTATAGAATAAGCTAATCCTATACCTGTTAATGAAACTGATGTTGTTGTTGCAGTTGTTGCTATTGATGATAATACTATTTCTGTTATCTTCTCTTCTTAATATAGTTATCAGTTTCAGCTTCATAATAATTTCTAATATCTTTTATAAGGTTAATATTATTGTTAAATTTATTATTAGCTTGAATCTTTTCGTTTATCTGCTGTTCATTGACAGCAGCAGCTTCGCGCATCAATCTTTCTGATACTGATGACAAATCTGGATATAGTAATCTCTCACTCGGTGCTGTTGGTTGACTCATTTTCAGCAGTAAAATAACCCCTAATATCTTTCATTATATCTTCTTGTTTAAAATTATAATACTTCTCTAGTCTTTCTTGTTCTCTGTTGTCTACTAGCCCACTTTCTAATAACATAGCTATTATATATTTTATAACTATCTTCATCATTAATATATGGTTTTCTCTTGAACCTCTCCATGTATCAACACATGCATCACCCAATTGCATATTAGTAATTGATTGACTAAACTTATTGTTATCAAACTCTACTTTTAGTTCATTATATTTAGAAATGGTATCAGCTGAAATTTTATTGGCGAAATGAACAATATTAGTTTCAATTTCAGACAACTTACTAGCTAATGTAGATATATTAGATGAGTTAAGAGAAACTAATTCAACTGTATCACCATCAATCCATACAGTTTTTCCATTGATTGTAGATGATGGCAAACCAATACTGTTTGCATTTAGTCGGTCAATTGTAATTTCTTCAAATTTACCTTTTCTTAGTTCAGTCATGTTTCTACTTAAAATGTCTATTTTATTAGAAGAGGGTAATAAGTTATTGTCACAACACTCTTTATTAACAACATCTTTTTCATCTATCGGAGGATGTACATTTGTAATTTTATAGGTATCCTTCATATCAATATCATCATTATCTTCTAGGAATAGCCCACGAGCCTTACTTAATGTTAGGTTGTTTGTTGATGTTGATGTTGATCCGCAAAGCGGGTTCCCCGATTTATGTTTATCTTGATTGAATCTATTTCTTTTCATTATTTATTTTAAGAAATATATTTAATGATTCTAAAACTTTATTATTAGATTCAAAATCAAACTCGGATTTTAATAATTCCTGTTCGTAATATTTGCCTTCTATTATCTCTCCAATAATATCTTCTATTTTATATGTTGGTGGTTGTGTTTTTAGAACTTCATTAACTTTAAATAGTTCTCTATTCCAATTAGAAGTGTATCCCCTAGAGAAGATATTGCGTTTATCTGCATTTCTAACATAATCACCAACGTTAAATTTTGGTGTTGCTTTGGTAGAATTAACATAGTATTTAACTTTATCAGGATTATTAGAAGCATCAACAGGTGTCATATTAATTGTTCAATGGATGTTATTGTTATATGTTATGACTGCATCACTTAATATATGTACCCAATTACCATCACCATTGATGAACATTGGTTTATTTATTATATGTAATAATGTTCTATTGAATCTCTCTATAAACACAGCCTTTAAATCACTATAAGTTGAATATTTTTTCGTTTCATATTCTTTAAGTAAAATTTAAATGTTTTATTATAAAACTCACTACCTCTATCTACCCATAATTTTTCTGGTTTTCGACTTTCAGCGCCACCCAGTGGACCTTCTGATAGGATTGTTTTAAAACCATTACTTATAGATAAACCAGATTTTTTCTTTAAAGGAATAGCCGATGCATTTTTTGTGAATATATCTATAACTGTTAATATAAACTTATAATTATTATTGTATTTACTTAGAGATGACTTATCAATTAAATCAGCTGATCATGTTTCATCTTTATATAGTGGTATTGTTCTTTGTCTTTTAAACTTTGTTATTTGAGGACTGAATAATTCTTTAGCTAATAAAATTTGTTGTTGTTTTTCCATCATTATTCATTTACCATAGTTAAAAATAAAATTATCTAGTTGCTCTTGGTTAATAATATTCATAGATAATAGTTGCTTAGATATATCTAGCATTTCATCATTTAACCCATCATGACCAGCTTTTGTTTCTAGTACTAATAATTCTAGTCTTTCTACTAAACCATTTAAATGGCAACTTCGTTGATTATTTGGGTTACTATTTAATCCCCTGCCAAATATATCATCTCTTACCTCCATTATACGTTTTATTGTTCTATATCTAGCACTTTTCTTATCCCATTTTCCTAAATCATATCTAATATCCTTTAAAAATCTTTTAATTTTGTTTTCATCTTCCTCAAGCTTATCATCATATGTTACATTTGTTTTAGTAAGAAAATCAGTAAATCCTTCTGAAAACTCATATACATTATCCCTAACTAAAAATGCACCCAGCTCTAGAGTTATATCAACACCATTCATTTTATATCTCCTACTAGGTAAATCTACGAGTTCTAATTTTAATTGAGGATTAGTTTGAGCTCCCATGTCATGAAGAAGTTTGGCTGTTTTTGTATCAACATAAACTGGTGCTATATCTTGAGTTTGCTTTATGGTCCCCTTTAACGTTTCACCAATCTGCGAAGCAGTTTCATGAACCCGAGAAGCGGTTTCACCCATCTGCAAAGCAGTTTCATTAAACTGGGAACCAGCTTGCTCGATCTGCGAAGCAGTTTCACCAATCATCTTAGTTTGTTTATCTAACTCTTGATTTTGCCAATCTATCGCTCTTAGTGTTTCTTCACTTAATGCTAGATTCCGTTCATTGTTTGCATTTATCTGCGAAGCAGTTTCACTGATTGTTTTTGTTAAAGGATCGAATAACTCTTCTATTTCACCATAATACTCTTGTTGTTTTAATTTATCTTCTAATCTATTTCTTCTGTTTTGTTTTTCTAGATTGTTTAATTCTATAAGTTTCTCTAGTTTAGTCATTTTTTATATTTATAATAAATCATTATATAGTGTGATTGCAGCAAGGATTAACTTTCTATCATCATTAATGGTTAGCTCTTTAATATTTTTTATAAGTAGGTCTTTGTTTAAATTTAAATATGCTTCACAGATTTTATTTACTAGATCTCTTTTGAATAGATATAGATTCTCATCGTGAGGATAGCTTTTAATGTTATTTACATGAAACCTTTTATCATCAATTATATTTAAACTAATCTTAGTTGTTTTTGTTGTTGTCATGTTATTACCAACTTTTTGTATTCTACATTCATCTACTGTTCTCTGTATATTATTCATTAATGCATCATAATACTCTTCATGTTTAGCATTATTATGCTTCTTTATTCCTTTTTCTTTAGTATTCTTTGGGCTATCTTTAAACTATAAGTCTTAGGTGTTAAGACTATAAATTCCTCAATAATCCTACTCCCAAGCTCATGCTTAAACTTGCCGGGGACTTTATTATTTGTCTTGATTGGTTTTTCGAGATTGGATAGATCCATATGCTCATCACTAACTTTACCTTCACTATAAGTTAATACGAAACTATCCGTATCCATATAGTGAAGTGTTAGATCTTTGAGGGATGGTTGTAGAATATTATAGAATACATCATACATGTGTAATTTGCTAAGTTCGAGTTTTGTTACTCCCACATATACAGGTGAGCTATATTCTTTTTTCTTTTTTATATATTCTTTTTGGCTATAATCTCTATATCTAGTTATATTCTTACATGTTGGTTTACTTACACTTTTCATTATCTTTTCTTCATCATGCAAGAACTTGCTTTGAAGGAAGTGTAGGGGATTCATGCACATTCTTCCATATAGGGAGTTATTCATTAATTTCCTTACATCCTTCTCTGCGTCAGTTTTAGCTGTTCCTCTTTTATTTGTGTTGTTTTGTATATAATCTCTACGTATATGGTCTTGTTTAAATTTAATTACTCTATGTATTTTTGTTACTTTTACTCCCATCTCAACATAGAACTTTAACATCCTATAATGAACCATATATTCTTTTTTGTTGTTTTGATCTAAGATTAATTTCTCTGATCTTGCTTTGCCTCCATCTCTTTCTCTGTAACCTAATTCATTATCATTTATCTTTCTCTTATTAGGCATTAGTGCTAGTTGCTCTGTTCTCTCTTTACATTCATTAGTATAATCAATATCACCAACTATATAATAACCATGATCACTATCATCTGGAGTATTTAGTATAGTGTCTAGAGTAGTAGTAGTAAACTGGAAGTCCTTATAAGGTAGCTTTTGCATCATTGCATACTTATATAGGTTGTTTGCGTCTATGTACCATATGATCTTACCATCACTGTTATCTATATATCTAACACCCATTATGCCGCATATACCACCTCTCTTTGCTCCAACAAAATCATCTCGCATTTGTTTATCTTGTAATGTATCTAAGGTTACACCGCTTGACATTAACCAACAATCAAAACTATAACCTGGGAGACTTACATAGTGTAGGGGATTGAGCTTGAATTCTTTCATGCTTAGCTTAACATATTCATTCATGCAATAGTCTAATATTTCCACATCATTCTGTAAATACTCTATAGTTAGATCTTTACCAGTTTTATGACTGTTTTCATTATTAAAGTTATCTACTTCTTCTTGTGTTGGTAATTTTTTATGTAGAGAGGATTTAAAGTCTTCTATTTTTAGATTATCTATAACTTCTTGGTAGGTAGCTTTGCTACCATTGGCAGCTTCGCTGTCATACGACTTTGTCGTGGTTCGCAAGTCATCTAAACCAAAGTATTCATATGGATATAATGTTTTAGTTTTACATCCGTATATCTTTGTCATTTGATCTAGAGGCATAGCTAAGAAGTTATAACTATCTAAGAATTTGAGACAACCAATGCTAAACATCTTAGACTTACCAGCAGCTAGTGGTATGTTATCTACTTTTCTTTTATCATTATTCTGTTTGAAGAGTTCACTGTATAGTAAGTTGAAGTCATAGCCAGAGCCATTATGGAATATTACAGGAATGAAGTTTTGTTGTTTATACCTCAGATTACATATCTTACATGCTGGTCCTCTATATTTACCAGTTTCATGACAATGATCTCTTACTTTATCGGTGTAACCGCTTCGCGGATTAATACATGTTTTGCTGCAGATATGACAAGTGTTATTAGTTTCATGGTATAATTTATCTTCTTCTGTGAATATCATCTTTTCATTATGTTTGAAATTATTTTCTGTTTCCATCTCGAATAGATCTCTAGCAAATCTTTTGATACAATCAAGACTGAATTAGTGCTTGAATTTACCTTGCCAGGTGTAACCCACAGCTATTGGAATATGTTCAGCTATTACATATTTACAATCATTAGTTGAGACTTCAACAATGCAACATTCTATATCGGCAGTTATAGTATTTTTTATATTCTGACGTTTGTGTTCATTTATAAAAGTAATATGTTTTTTCTTAGGACAAACAATCTCTGGATTGAATGAGTTGTTGCATTCATGTTTGTCATATTTAATTTTTGAATCAAACCAATATGTACATCTATCACAGTAATAGAATTTGTGATTCATTCTATTTGGTCGTTCTAACAAGGTTTCTATGTTTTTAATTAGAGCACAGTGTTCTGTAGTACCATCCCCCCAAACTAGTTTTCTTACATCGTTTCTATATTTATTAGAGTCATCCACTGGTTTAAACAATTCTACTTTACCCCCACCACAAGGTGTGTATAACCAAATATTAATATTGTATAATTTCTGTATTCTTAATATATATCCAAAGTCATCTTCATATTGTTGTTTTGGTTCAATTAGTTTATCTACATATTTACTTTCACGTGTTGCATTAACTATGACTGGATATAGCCAAGCAGTAACAGTTAGTTGCAAGCAGTTGTATTTGGAATTGCGTATATTTAATATCGATTTAGAGTTTTGAGATCAGCTGGTAAATCTATATAGCTACCAATAGATGCTTTAGTTGGTTCAATGTTTAATTGAATACTTCTTATTCCAAGAAACTCGAAATCATAACCATAACCTTCATATGTTTCCTTTTCGAAGTTTGGCCAATCCACGAAGTCTCCATTTTCGTAAATCGCATTATTATTAATGTAGTCAGTATTGAAAAATATTTTTGCAATCTTAACGTCTTCTTTGGTTCTCTTCTTATAATCACACTCGACTGTAATCTTATATTTAAAACTCTTAACTCTACGAAACTGGTAGCAGTTTTCAATTTCTTCTAAAGAGTAATTATTTGCTTCATCTATATCTTTAATGTAATTCCCCCCTTTATCAGTAATATAAAATTCTTTCATGTTCTGACTGGAGTTTATATCAAAGTCTTCTGTGTTTTCTAGATACATACGATTATGACTATATGAGTGAGTAGTTAGAGCTATTTTATTCCTAAATTCTTCATGACATTCTCTACACCCATATCCGTGAAAGGGGGCTCTGCCCTTGGTTCCCCAACAGCTTCGCCGATTTAATTCTGGTGTAGATGTTGTCTTCGGCTTTAGGATTAGTTTTAGTTTCAGCTTCATCAAGATCCATAATAATATCCCTAGCTTTTTTCTGGTGTTGGTTTGTTAAAGTGTGTTTGAGAAAATCCTTCCTTGAACCAAAGGATAAATCACATAAATCACAAAGGTTTACATTACTGTTTGTTGAGTGAGACATGGTGTATTTTGTTAGGGAAAATTATGGGAAAAATAATATTTCGAAAGTAAAAAATGAAGTGTGATAAGTGTAAAAATAAGCCTTGGAAAGAGTGTTGTGATAATTGTAAAGAATTAGAATATTCTTGTTATATATGTGAGAATGTAGTCAAAGTAAGGGATTATATTGAACATTTAGGAAAACATTATAATGATAAGAATTTATATTTAATATGTTGTATGTGTGGGGTTAATAAACATATGTCTTACTATAGATTTAGAAATGCTAAGTGTAGATTGTGTATTTATCTTCATAGATACAGATATGGCCATACTAGAAATCAAATCAAGGAGCATGTTTATAAATATAATATTAATTTATCTGTCATGTAGTTTTTTATTGATGGATTGGTGTAAGGACCTTCGGTCTTGGTTCCCCAACCACTTCATGGATTGGTGTAACCATTTCATGGATTAGTGTAAGGAGAAGGGGTTAAATTTTATTGGTGGCTGTAGTTGTGGATAAAACCCGGAAAGCAGATAGCAGACGACTTGGTTTATTTTCTGAGTTTCTATGAGGAAAATAAATCAAGTTTGAGTGGTGTTTCATTTCCGAGTTTCTATGAGGAAAATAAATCAAGTTTGAGTGGTGTTTAGTTAAGGAAACAAATAGTAAATTTGTTCCTAGTAGAAATGTGTGATTGATGTAAGGACCTTCGGTCTTGGTTGGTGTAACAAGGCTTGCCCTTCCCCAACCATTTCGTGGATTGATGTAACCACTTCGTGGATTGAGGTTAGGAACAAATTTTAGTGGTGGTTAATTTCCTGTGATTAGTGTTAGGAAATAAAACAAAAATTTTGGTGAGATGTATATTATTTTTTTCTAGAATTAAAACACTTCATATTTTAATGTTAGACTTAGAGTGAATATGTAGTATTGGATAAAACAAAGAAACCAGCAAGCAGTAAAATTTGTTCCTGCTCGACATGCGTGATTAGCGTTAGGAGAAAGGAACAAATTTTGCTGGTGGAAAGAATAGAGAAGGGATATAGGACACCCTATTGATTGAAGTATTACGGTAAACTATTATTGAGTATTTATAAGAAAAAACTTTTGTGAATTCTGAAGATATAATTAAGTACAAAATGTCGGTAAGAAAAAGCATTCTCTGAAAATCAGTTTGAAGAGATGGGACAGAACTAAATAAATTATTTTGAGAAATTCCATAATGCTGAAAACAGTACAAATGGAGTACTAACCCGCATCGTGATAAAAAGATAAGGCGAAATCACGCAAGTCTTCTGAGATTGGTAGTTCTCTCGAACAAACTCATAGAGTCCAAGTGGAATTAATGATCCCATTCTTCAACAAGGTTGACGCAGGGGGGAGGGCAAATAAATGGAAAACAAAGGAGGACAAGGTGCGTTTCCAAGTTCAATTTTCAATTGAACTTGGAAATTTCAGAAAAAATGACATCTACAAAAAGAATCCTTTGAACTGTTGTTCTTGCATCCTGATCAATAGTTTGGAAGGAGAGCCCAAATACCGTACGGTGCGGTTGATCTTATTAGTTACAAAATAAAACGGTTTTCTTCCAAAAAGATCTTTACCAAGGGCATCTTTTTCGGATACCAGGTATTTCAAACGAGTTTTTGGCAAGCACCGGTGCCAGTTATCGGCACCAAAGATTGCAGCAGTTCTGTGTCAGCCACCAAAACAGGTGGTTTTGCATGAAAGATGAAGTTATCAAGAATATGTCGTGGGGAAGTCCACATAAGCACCTAAAAAAGAATTTCCAGGCGTTATGTTCACAGTCCCCTTAGATTCGGGGAAACTTTGCTGCTGCTTTTCAGCAAAATTATCGGTTGAAAAGTTATCATTCAACTTTATAACTGAAAATAAACACAAACCCGGTGAAGCATCTAAAATAGCAAAACCTTCTTGCTAGCAATGTGAAACATATTGTGGCAGTTTTGTGTCCAAAGCTTAGCATGCAAAACTTCCCGGGCCGAGGTGTCAACGCTAAAAAACGCAAAATTATGTAAGATTGGCGTTGAATGCGTTGAATTTATGCAAGATCTACGCTTGAGCGTAGATCTTACATAAATTCAACGCATTCAACGCCAATCTTACATAATTTTGCGTTGAATTTTGGCGTAGATCTTACATATTTAGCGTTGAATTTTAGCGTAGATCTTACATATTTAGCGTTGAATTTAGCGTAGATCTTACATAAATTCAACGCATTCAACGCCAATCTTACATAATTTTCCGTTGAATTTTGGCGTAGATCTTACATATTTAGCGTTGATTTTTAGCGTAGATCTTACGTATTTAGCGTTGAATTTAGCGTAGATCTTACATAAATTCAACGCCAATCTTACATAATTTTGCGTTGAATTTTGGCGTAGATCTTACATATTTAGCGTTGAATTTTAGCGTAGATCTTACATATTTAGCGTTGAATTTAGCGTAGATCATACATAAATTCAACGCATTCAACTCCAATCTTACATAATTTTGCGTTGATTTTTGGCGTAGATCTTACATATATAGCGTTGAATTGTAGCGTAGATCTTACATATTTAGCGTTGAATTTAGCGTAGATCTTACATAAAGTCAACGCTTTCAACACCAATCTTACATATTTTGCGTAGAATTTTGGCTTAGATCTTACAAATTTAAGTTTGAATTTTTTGAATTCCATTTCAGACCACTTTATGATTTCAAAAGTTTTTCAAATTTTTTTTCAAAAAGTCAATTTTTCCCAGTACTTCTCACATGATAAATGAGTTGAGTACGTTTAAATTATGTAAGATCTCGGCTAAATTCAACGAAAAATATGTAAAATCTAGGCTAAATTCAACGAAATATATGCAAGTTCTACGCTAAATTCAATGCAAAATATGTAAGGTCTAGGCTAAAATCAACGCAAAATATGTAAGATCTACGCTAAATTCAACGCAAAATATGTCAGATCTACGCTTTATAAGGATTTCGGCTCTTAAGGAAACCAAGGTACGGTGGCGCAATGGTAGAAGAGGCGACAAGTAAACAGGAGGTCAGTGGTTCGAGTCCCATACCCAGAGTTCTACGCGTTGATTTTTTGTAAGATCAACGCTAAATTCAACGCAAAAATATGTAAGATCTACGCTTAATTCAACGCTAAATATGTAATATCTACGCTAAATTCAACGCTAAATATGTAAGATCAGCGGCAACTAGCGTTGACAAGTTGGAAAATTCACCGCCATTTCTTACATAATTTTGCGCTGAATGCGTTGAGTTTTTGTCTTTAAATTCAACGCATTCAACGCAAAATTATGTAAGAAAATTGCGGTGAATTTTCCGACTTGTCAACGCTAGTTGCCGCTGATCTTACATAATTTTGGCCAAACTCCTCGGCCCGGGTTAGCTTTACTGGCAGTCGGAACAAAGGCATTAGAGGGGCGTGTGACAACTGTGAACAAAAATGTCAGCTTCCTGTAACAGACGCCGATGTTGATTTGCTATCCAAAAATGTTCAAACAACAAATGCCTGATTCAAAAATAGATAACAGAGATTTGAGATGATATTGATCATAACTAGGATAATTCTAGCCTTGGCTACATTGAGGAGTTGCGAAATGTATCAAGGAAAAGCAAAACTCAATCAGTACCTTGGAGCAACACTGTCAACCCGATGTCGAAATATTTAACCATTGTAAAACAGATTTGAGCAACAGCCAAATCATTATGTTTGCAGTTCTGGAAGCTCAGGAAGTGCAAATGAAAATTGAAGAAGTGAAGAACTTAAAGAGAGGGTTTTCCGAATGATTCGGACAAAATATAATAATTGTGGTTTCTGCGTAATCGCAGTGGAACAGCATTAGGCCTACAGTAGCCTGTTTTCAGCTGCCCTTTTTCTTATTACATCTTGCAAATAACCAACGCTTTGGTCGACGATTGCTTGAGACTAGTTTAACCTGTGCTAGGATAAATTAGACCCATTGTTTTTTTCGGTGAAAACGCTTATTGTCTGAGAACAATTTGTTTGTCGATTACCAAAACTCAAAGGATCAAGAATTCTTTTGAAAGTTTCTGCGCTTGGAAGATTACAATAAAAAAATTCTTTATCAGCAGAAAATGAACCTTATTATCATTTTAAGGTATGAAATACATAGTTTTTCCATTAGTGCTCAAGAGTTTTACTGTAAGATAAGTGCAAATGAAAACTCAAGCAGTGCAAAAAAAGTTGAAGAATTGCACAACTTCAAGAGAACGGTTTCCGCAATATTTCGAGAACATATGCAAATACCCAATGGTTTGATTGACAATTGCTTCAGACCCGGTAAGGGTAAACTTGTGATGGCCAAAAATTGACCTCTTGTTGTTAGGATTGAAAACGCATGTTCTTTGAGAACAATCCCTTTATCTTTTACCAAAATTGAAAAAATTTACAATTTTTCTGAAACTGTCTCCCCGTAGAGGATTACAGGACAAACGTTCTTTATCAGCAAAATATGAATCTCATTAGCACTGCGTGTTTGAAAAACCAGGTTTCTATATTGGAGCTTAAAAGAAGTACTGAAAATGAAGTGCAAATGAAAGCTCAGGAAATGCAAACGAAAGTTGCTGAATTGAACAACTTAAATAGAAAGGTTTCCGAAATATTTGGACAAAGTAAGCATCTACCTATTGCTTTGATTGACGATTGCTTCATACTATGTAAATCTGTGATAGCAAAAATTTGGCTCATTGTTGTTAGGAATGAAAACGCTTGGTCTTTGAGAACAATTTTTTTACCAAAACCTAAAAGATCAGGAATCTTTGAATCGCTGATATCAATGAATTGCAAAACTCCATCGGTACCATGAAGCAAGACAGTCAACCCAGCTGAAAAAAAATCAACAATCACAAAGCAATCTGAGCAACAGCAGAATCATTATGCTTGCAAGTCCAGAATTTCAAGAACAACTTCAAGATAAGGGTTTCTGAAATATTTGTACAAAATATGCAAATATCAAAAACTTTTATTGAGGATTGCTGCAGACGAAGCAAATCTATGACAGCAAATATTTGGCCAACAGCTGTTGTGATTGACAAAGCTTGTTATTCGAGAACAATTCCTTCGTCTTTTACCAAAACTGCTGAAATCAGGAGTTTTCTGAAAGTTTCTCCCTGATTAAGGTTACAGGACAAAAGTTCTTTATCAGCAGAGAATGAACTTCACTATTCTTTTAAGTATGAAAAACATATTTTCCGTTAATTCTTAAGAGCTGTAATGTAAATGAAGCGCAAATCAAAACTCAGAAAGTGCAATTGTAAGTTTGCGAAGTGAAAAACTTAAAGAGAAGGGTTTCCTAATTGTTTGGACAAAATATGCAATTACCCAACGCTTTGACCGACAACTGTTTCAGACTAGGTAGACCTGCGATATTAAAAAATAGACTAATTATTATTTTGGCTGAAAAGGCTTGGTTTCTGAGACTGTTTTTTTTGTCTTTTACCAAAACTGAAAAAATCAAAAATTTTTGTAAAAATTTTTCCTCGTTGAAGATTACAGGGAAAAAAAAACTTTATCAGCAGAATATGAACCTCATTAATACTTTCAGGTATGAAAAACGTAGTTTTTTTATTAGTGCTCCAGAGTTGTACTGTGAAAGAAGTGCAGATGAAATCTCAGGCAATGAAAAAGAAAATTGAAGAACTCAGCAACTTCAAGAGAAGTGTCTCCGAAACACCTGGAGAAGTTATGCAAATACCGAATGCTTTGATAGACCTTTGCTTCAGACCAGGTAAACCAGTGAGAGCCGAAAAAGGTACCCATTGTGGTTAGAATTGAAAACGATGTTTATTTGAGAACAATTTTTTGTCTTTTAGAAAAAACTGCCGAGATTGGGAGTTTTTCTGAAAGTTTCTCCCCGCGCAAGATTACAGGACACAGGCTCTTTATCAGCAGAAAATGAACTTCATTATTGTTTCAGGTGTGAAAAACATATTTTCCATTAGTTCTTAAGAGCTGTATTGTAAATGAAGTACAAATGGAAGCTCAGGAAATGCAATTGAAAGTATAAGAAGTGAACAACTTAAGGAAATGGGTTTCCAAAATATCTGGACAACACCTGCAAATACCCAATGCCTTGATTGACGATGACTTCAAACTATACAAACCAGTGTTAGCGAAGAACTGACCCATTGGTGTTAGAAATGAATAAGCTTGGTCTTTGAAAACAATGTTTTTGTCTTTAATGAAAATCAAAAAGATCAGAATTCTTTGAATCGCTTAAATCAATGAAATGCAACACTCAACCAGTACTATGAAGCAAGGCCGTCAACCTGGCTGTCAACGTATTCAACTATCGCAAAGCAATTTGGGCGACAGCCAAATCATTATGTTTGCAATACTGAAAGCTCAGGAACTGAAAAAGTGAACAAGTAGTGAAGAGGAGAGAAAAAGTAGAGGGGAAGTGAAGAATCAAAGAGAAGGGGTTCCGAAGTTTATGGTAAAATAATGCAAATACCGAAGGCTTCGATCGACGGTTGCCTCAGTCTAGGTAAACCTTTGATAGTAAAATACAGACCCGTTGTTATTTTGGCTTATAAGGCTTGGTTTCTGAGAACAATTCGCTTGTCCTTAACCCAAAACTGAAAATATCAAGTATTTTTGTGAAAGTTTCTCCCCTTGGAAGGTTACAGGAAAAGGGTTCCTTATCAGAAGAAAATGAACCTCATTAGTTTTTTCAGATATGAAAAAGATGGTTTTTCCATTAGTGCTTAATAGTTGTACTGTACGTGAAGTGCAAATGAAAAATCAAGCAGTGCAAAAGAAAATTGAAGAACAGAACAACCTCAGGAGAAAGGTTTCCGTAATTGGCAAAATTATGCAAATACGCAACGATTTGATTGACAATTGTTTCAGACTAGGTAAACTGGTGTGAGAAAAAATTTGTACGCATTGTTGTTGGGATTGAAACGAGTGGTATTTGAGAACAATCTTTTTGAGTTCTACCATAAACTGAAATGATCAGGATTTTTTTGTGAAAGTTTCGTCCTGTTGCCAATTAAGAGAAAAAAAATTTATCAGCAGAAAATGGAACTCATTAACAATTTCAGGCCTGAAAAACATTGTTTGACCCTTAGAGATCAAGAATCGTACTTTAAAGGTATGATGTCAAAGAAACAAATCCCCAGTTGGAAATAAAAGCTCAATCTTCTTGACTACGGTTCTGATATTTTCTTCGCTGAATTGCTTTTTCTTTTGAATTTACAAAAGATTAATTTAGACTAGATGTTCAGTTAAAAACAAACATTGCTAAAAATCGTTTGCTTGAAAAGATCAATCTGCTGGAATTCGTGAAGAGTTTTTTGATATGAAAGAGACCTAAAAGAAAACTTTGCATTGAATCCATAAACACTTCCAATCGAATTTTTACCGTCCATTATATTTTCTAACCTCAAACAACCAAAATATAAGGTAAATGTGTTGTATCCACTTAAATACTCGCCTTATTGTATAGCTATTGCAACGCTTGGCGCATACATGAAGGAAGTTATCTATTCAGCGCAGGAAAAAGCGATAACGAACAGGTTTGACAATTTTAATTTTTTGGTGACGCATTTTCTTGCTCGGAGTAGACTGGAGCTTTTTCGCAGTTGAAATTTTCAAGCAAAATCTTTTATTGAAACTCTCAGAAAATCGAAAACTATTTTGGTTCTCCTATACAAGATGAAAAGTATTTAAAAAAATAGTGACTGCTTTCAGGGAACTTGTCTTGGTTCAGCTATCGTTGAATCAATTCATTCCAGTTTTTCGATTATCCAAAAATTAGCACTGAAAAACGTCTTTGAGTCCTTTCATACCACCAGCTGTATCTATTTGTTCTTTCAGAAACGCCAAAAGCCTAATGTAGTGGGAAGTTTTAGTAACTTTGTTCACTTATTAGAAGACGTGAACATAACGATTGAAAATTCTTACAACAAAGCTCTTTTTGTTGACAATTGTTTGTTCCTCCAAAAACAAAAAGAAAAGCCCCAAGTTATATGTCATCAGATTCTTTAAAGCCAAAAACTTCGTCAACACTGCTCAGAGACGTTGAGCTGGCTTCCATATTTTTCCAGAAACAAAGTTGTCTGATTCTTTTGGGTTTGATGAAACAGTCTTGTCATTCGAGAACCAATTCTCATGACCATTAATGTCTCAGGTTACTGAAAACATTTTCGTAGGCAATTGTTCCAAATTTTACCAAAGATTTTAAGAAAACGACGGTAAACTTTTCCAGACTGCTAGGAGGAAGCAGTTATAAAGTCATCGCTTAAAAGTGAAGACCACTTTTGAAGATTACAGAACAGTATCTTAATTTTCTGTGCTATCTTTAATGTTAGAGAAACTACTAATCAGAACATTTCGGGAAAAATTGTTAAAAGGTTTAGATGAGCGACAACATGGTTTCAGGCCAAAACTTTTGACGGTTACACAAGTACTTCAAAATTGCGGATTTTTCTTTTCAATGCTTCAACAAAAAAGAATCTGCTCATAGCATTTATAATGAAATTTCAAAAGCCTTCGACACAATAAATCAAAATAAATTTTTACAAATTCTAGGAAAATTTGGCTTCGGTCAAATTTTCCTACTCTTCATTGCAGATTACTGGTCCAAATGAACGCAATGTGTGTTTGTATGTGAATAGTTCCATCAGAAAAAGCATTATCAAGGGGGCGGGTCCTCAGGCATCAGTTTTTGATGTATTCTTGTGTGAACTCACTCTATACAAAAAACTGTCCAACTTTTCTTGAAAATAGCTCATATCTCCTTGCCGATATCACTAAAATTGTTGAAGGCTGCAATAATTTGAGCTCCGTGCTTTATCATGTCATTCCGGAACCATTTCTCATGACCGTTTGTGTCCTAGTTTAGTGGAAACGCTTGGACTCTGAGAACAATTTTTTTGAATTCAACCAAAATTGCTGAGACCAGGAATTTTTCTGAAAGTTTCTCCCCGAGCAAGATTACAGGACAAATTGAAAGTTTAATAAGTGAACAACTTAAAGCACAGGTTTTCAAAATATTTGAACAACATATGCAGACACCCAATGCTCCGATTGACAATTGCTTCAAAGTAGGTAAAACAGTGTTAACAAAAAATTGACCCATTGTTGATAGAATCGAAAAAACTTCTTCGAGAACAATCTTTTTGCATTTCACGAAAACCAAAAATATCAAGAACCTATGAGTCAATCAGATTGATGAAATGCAAAACTCAATCAGTACCATGAAGCAAGACCGCCAACCTAGTTCTCAAAGAGTTCAACAATCACAAAGCAATTTGAGCAACAGCAAAATCATTAGGTTTGCTATTCTGGAAGCACAGGAAGTGCATATGAAAATTGCAGAATTGAACATCTTAAAGGGAAGGCTTTCCGAAACTTTTTGACAATATATGCAAATGCCCTACTCTTTGATCGACAATTCCTTCAAATTGGTTAAACCTGTGATAACAAAAAAATTTACCCATTGTTGTTAGGTCTGAAAGCGATTGGTATTTGACGACAACATTTTTGTCTTTTACAAAAAAACTGTTGAGATTGGGAATTTTTTTAAAGTTTCTCTCCGCTCAATATTCCAGAATAAAGCTTCTTTATCAGCAGGAATTAAACCTCTTTACTGTTTCAGGTATGAAAACATAGTTGCCATTAGAACTTAAAAGTTTTACTTTAAATGAAGTGAAAATGAAAACTCAGGAACTGCAATTGAAAGTTTAATAAGTGAACAACTTAAAGCAAAGGGTTTTCAAAATATTTGAACAACATATGCAAACAGCCAATGCTCCGATTGACAATTGCTTTAAAGCAGGTAAAACAGTAATAACAAAAAAATGACCCATTGTTGTTAGAATCGAAAAAACTTCGTCTTCGAGAACAATCTTTTTGCATTTCACGAAAACCAAAAAGATCAAGAACTTATGAGTCGCTCAGATTGATGAAATGCAAAACTCAATCAGTACCATGAGGCAAGACCGCCAACCTGGTTGTCAAAGAGTTCAACAATCACAAAGCAATTTGAGCAACCGCAAAATCATTAGGTTTGCTATTCTGGAAGCGCAGGAGGTCCATATGAAAATTGCAGAATTGAACATCTTAAACGGAAGGGTTTCCGAAGGTTTTTGACAATATGTGCAATGCCCAACGCTTTGATCGACAACTGCTTCAAATTGGGTAAACCTGTGGTAACAAAAAAATGTTCGCATTGTTTTTAGGTCTGAAAGCGATTGGTATTTAAAGACAACATTTTTGGGTTTAACAAAAAAAACTGCTGAGATCGCTAATTTTTCTTAAAGTTTCACCCCGCTCAAGATTCCAGGACAAAACTTCTTTATCAGCAGAAATTGAACCTCATTACTGTTTCAGGTATGAAAACATAGTTGCCATTAGAACTTAAGAGTTTTACTTTAAATGAAGTGAAAATGAAAACTCAGGAACTGCAATTGAAAGTTTAATAAGTGAACAACTTAAAGCAAAGGGTTTTCAAAATATTTGAACAACATATGCAAACAACCAATGCTCCGATTGACAATTGCTTCAAAGTAGGTAAAACAGTATTAACAAAAAATTCACCCATTGTTGATAGAATCGAAAAGCTTCGTCTTCGAGAACAATCTTTTTGCATTTCACGAAAACCAAAAAGATCAAGAACCTATGAGTCGCTCAGATTGATGAAATGCAACACTCAATCAGAACCATGAAGCAAGACCGCCAACCTGATTGTCAAAGAGTTCAACAATCACAAAGCAATTTGAGCAACAGCAAAATTATTAGGTTTGCTATTCTGGAAGCGCAGGACGTGCATATGAAAATTGCAGAATTGAACATCTTAAAGGGAAGGGTTTCAGAAGTTTTTGACAATATTTGCAAATGCCCAACGCTTTGATCGACAATTGCTTCAAATTGGGTAAACCTGTGATAACAAAAAAAATGTACCCATTGTTGTTAGGTCTGAAAGCGATTGGTATTTGACGACAACATTTTTGTCTTTTACAAAAAAAATTGTTGAGATCGGGAATTTTTCTTAAAGTTTCTCTCCGCTCAAGATTCCAGGGCAAAGCTTCTTTATCAGCAGAAATTAAACCTCTTTACTGTTTCAGGTATAAAAACATAGTTGCCATTAGAACTTAAAAGTTTTACTTTAAATGAAGTGAAATTGAAAACTCAGGAACTGCAATTGAAAGTTTAATAAGTGAACAACTTAAAGCAAAGGGTTTTCAAAATATTTGAACAACATATGCAAACAACCAATGCTCCGATTGACAATTGCTTCAAAGTAGGTAAAACAGTATTAACAAAAAATGACCCATTGTTGATAGAATCGAAAAAGCTTCGTCTTCAAGAACAATCTTTTTGCATTTCACGAAAACCAAAAAGATCAAGAACCTATGAGTCGCTCAGATTGATGAAATGCAAAACTCAATCAGAACCATGAAGCAAGACCGCCAACCTGATTGTCAAAGAGTTCAACAATCACAAAGCAATTTGAGCAACAGCAAAATTATTAGGTTTGCTATTCTGGAAGCGCAGGACGTGCATATGAAAATTGCAGAATTGAACATCTTAAAGGGAAGGGTTTCCGAAGTTTTTTGACAATATTTGCAAATGCCCAACGCTTTGATCGACAATTGCTTCAAATTGGGTAAACCTGTGATAACAAAAAAATGTACCCATTGTTGTTAGATCTGAAAGCGATTGGTATTTGAAGACAACATTTTTGTCTTTTACAAAAAAAACAGCTGGGATTGGGAATTTTTCTGAAAGTTTCTCCCCGCTCAAGATTCCAGGACAAAAACTCTTTGTCAGCCGAAAAAGATTTTCATTATTGTTTCAGGTATGAAAAACATAACTTCCATTAGTTCTTAAGAGCTCTTTCGTAAATGAAGTAAAAACGAAGTCTCAAGAAGTGAACTTTAAAGTATAAGAAGTGAACATAGTAAAGAGAAGTGTTTCCGAGTTATTTGGACAAAACATGCAAACACCCAACGCTTCGATCAACAACTGCTTCAAAAAAGGTAAACTTGCGATAGCAAAAAGCAGACCCATTGTTATTTAGGCTGAAAACACTTGTTCTCTGAGAACAAGTTGTTTGTCTCTTACCAAAACTGAAACGATCAATTTTTTGCAAAATTTTCTTTCCGTGGAAGATTACAGGACGAAAATTATTTATCATCAGAAAATGAACCTCATTTTTATTTTCAGGTATGAAAAACATAGTTTTTCCATTAGTGCACAAGAGTTTTACTGTAAAAGAGCTGCAAATGAAAACTCAGGCAAGGCAAAACAAAAATTAAGAACTGAACATCTATAAAAGAGGGATTCCGAAATATTTGGAGAGAATATGCAAACACCAATGCTTTGATTGACCAATGCTTCAGACCACGTAAACCTGTGATAGCAAATAAAAATGAAACTGTACCCATTGCTGATGGGATTGAAAACGATTGGTATCTGAGAACAATCTTTTTGTCTGTTAACAAAAGCTGAAAGGACCAGACATTTTTGTGAAAATTTCTTCCCGTGAAAGATTATGGGAAAAAAGTTCTTTGCCAGCAGAAAATGAATCTCATTAACAATTTCATGCATGAAAGATGTCCCCAGTTGGAGTAAATGCTCAATCTTTTTTACTACAGTTTTGATATTTTTTTTTCGTTTAATTGCTTCTTTATTTGAAAATACAACAAAGAATTAGTTTAGATTGGACGTTCAGTTGAAAACAAACAGCAAAATTAATTGCTTGAAAACATCAATCTGATGGAATCCTTGGAGGGATTCTCAAGAGGAAAAAAACTGAACGAATTCTTTGCAGTGATTTCATAAAGACTTCCAATCAGACTTTGCAACGTTTGCTATGGTTTCAATTCTCGAATAATCAAAATTCTTTGTAATTGTGTTCAATCCTCTTAAACACTCGCCTTATTGTGTAGCTATTGCAAAGACTGACGCATACAAGAAGGAATTTAGCTGTTCAGCACAAGAAAAAGCGAAAACGAACATGTTGGTCATACACAATATATATTTTTTGCTGACGTTTTTTCTTGCTTGGAGTAAACTGGAGCTTTATGAGCAAAGTCCTTATTATGGAAAGTCCTGATTAAAATCTTTTATTGGAACTCTCAGAAAATCAGAAACGATTTTGGTTTTCCTATGCAAGACGAAAAATATCAAAAGTAGTCACTGCTATCTGGGAACTTGTCTTGATTCAGCTGTCGTTGCATTAATTCATTACAGTTTTTCAGATCAGAAAAAAGTTGGCACTATAAACTGTTTTCAGTCCTTTTATACAACCAGCATTATCTAATTCTTCTTTAAGAAACGCCTATAATCCTGAACTAGTGAGAATATTTAGTATTCGTTAACTCATCAAAAGACCTGAAAATAACAATCGAATGTTCTTATAACGGAATTCCTTTTGTTGTAATTTGTTTGTTCCCGAAAAAACAAGAAGCAGAAGAAAAACCGCAAGTAATATGTCATCAGGTTTTATGGAGCAAAAATTTACTCAAAACTGCTCAGAGACAAAAGTGAATCCAGGTTCATTTTTGAAGGTTACAAATCAGTATCTAAATTGCGTGTACTTTCCTTAATTTTAGAGAAGCTAATAAAATTATTTAAAAAATTTCAAAAGGCTTCGATTAAATTTTCTATTATTTCTTTGCAAATTACTTATCCAACAAAACGCAATGTGGGTTAGTACGTGACCAGAGATTTCATAAGAACTAGCAACAACAAGTGAGGTCCTCAAGGATCTGTTTTTGATGCATATTGAATCTATATAAAAACCTTCCACTTCTGCTTAAAAACAGCTCATATCTGTCTGCCGATGTCACTAAAACTGTGGGAGACTTCAGTAACATTAGCTCCGTGCTTTATCTGGTCATTCCGGAACCAATGGTTATGACCATTAAAGTTTTAGGTTACTGAAAACGTTCTCGAAGGCCCTTGTGCAGATTTTTAGCAAAAAAATTACAAACAATTTGTTGACACTGGATATTTCCAGACTACTGGAAGAAAGCACCTAAAATGCAGCCACTGCACTAAAGTGCATCGAGACTCATTTTTGAAAATTACGGAACAGTATCTAAATTGTTTGTACTTTCTTTAACTTTGGAGACGCTACTGTTCAGGATTTTGGACCACTTATTAAAAGAATTAGAAGATCGACCACATAGTTCCACGCCAAAACGTTTGACGGTTACACAAACACTTAAAAACTGCGGAGATTTTTCAAGGCTTCAACAGAAAAGAATCTGCTAATAGCGTTTATCGTGATATTCCAAAAGCCTACGACACAATAACTCACAATAAAACATTATATGTGCTAGAAAATTATGGCTTGAATCGAATTTTCTTACATTTCCTCGCAAATTTGTTGTCCAACAAAACGCAATGTGTGTTAGTACCTGAAGAAGCTTCATCAAAAATAGCAGTATTGAGTGGGGGTACTCAAGGGTCAGTTTTTATGTAGTCATGTTTAAACTCTACATAAAAACCTTCCAACTTTAATTGAGAACAACTCATATCGGTTTGCCAATGTCACTAAAATTGTGGGAGGCTTCAAAGACTTGATCTCTGCGAAAAATTGTGGAGATAGCAGTCAGGTGATCTATAGACAAAAAACGGACTTCAATGTTTCAAATATTGACGCTAAGGGTTTTGAAGTGAAAAGAGATGTTAAAATTGATCGAGTCATTTATGGGAGATTAATGGATTAGTGGTCAGATCAAAAGATAAGCTGGTCAGATCAAATTATCAACGAATCTTAAAGGCCCAGCAAAAACCTATAATCGTCCTTATAAAAATATTCCTTGTTCCACCAGCAATAGAACGAAAAAAAACCTATACAGAAGTTATGTTTTGTCCATTCTCACTTGTTCCACTCAAGTATGGTTTTCACCAAATAAAACACTATGAACTTTGATTCGAACTTCCCATTGCCACTAATCAAGAAATGGTTAAAAACTCTGTTAAAAAACAAAATCAAAATTTTAACTACTATCAATATCCGATTAATTGATCACGTTGGAGTCACTTAGTTATTACCAGAAATCGCGTAACAAGCCAATTCCTATTAATGATAAGAATAATAATACTAATAATAATAATGATAATAATAATAATATTAGTAATAATAATACTAATAATAATAATAATAATAATAATAATAATAATAATAATAATAATAATAATAGTAATAATAATAATAATAATAATAATAATAATAATAATAATGATAATAATAATAATAATAAAAATAATAATAATAATAATAATAATAATAATAATAATAATAATAATTGTGATACCGGTGTAGCCGCATCATCTAAAACTTACTATGCAACAAAGACTTAAAAGTATCTAGTATCGTATTTATAAACACTTATGATATATAATTAAATGCATTGTACATACTGTTGTCTCCGAAAGGAGTTTATGTTAGTTGCTCATTTTCACGCCTGCGATTTGGCGGGTATCATAACGTGGTTTCAAGTTAACACATCTGCTAAGTGCAGACGATAAACAACTGTCAAAAAGAACAGTCGATTCGTTGCCGAATAAAGTGTTAGAAGTAATTCTTTTCACAAAGCTCATCACAGATTCAGAACTCATCATAGATTCATAAAGCTTATCATAGATCTTTCACAAAGCTTATTATAAAGCAATCATTTCATAAATCATATTACAAACTCCATTCCAACTGGAGCTATCAAGATCTCTAATAATCCGAGAACCGGACTTCCATTCTCTCTATTCGGACTTAGAAAGTAACACATCAGACATAATAGTCGAACAAACAACATTCGACGTTCCAACAGAAATAATCCAACAAAAGGAATTCACGCGGGATAAAATGGCGCAGTCAGCAATCAAAACTCCGCTCGGAGTCCCTGTATTCTGGGAGACAGGAGCAAATCCCACAACAGAATGGACCACGTGGTTCGATACGTTGAAAATGGCCATAATGGCAAGAGACAACCTTCAAGTTGATAAACTGTTAAAATTAAAACCGACAAGAGCGGAACTATTCTATCCAACACTTCCCACATATGAAGACGCACTAGAAGGAGAAACCGAGGACAAAGAAAGACAGAGAGAACAACGAAATGAACGCAGAAAAGTGGACTGGGAAATGAATGTAAGCAAATCGAGCAGAAAGGACCGATGATAGACAGATTTCCGTGGGACGAGGAAGACCTAAAGGTCAAAAGTCTAATCTATCTTTCCCTAGGTGCAGAAGGGACAAGAACGTACCACCAGAGAAACCCAGACACGAGAATAGAACGTTGTACAACCAATGAGTTGGTGCACGAATTGGCTATAACATTCACAAGGCCCCGTAACACAACATTCGACCAATTCCAGTGCTTCAAAGCCATGCAAAGATCAGACGAATCCCTCGAAACCTTCTATAGCCGACTCCGCGAATTAGGAGCACACTGTAAAATCGAGAAACTCGAAAAAGATCACGTTAAAGACATATTTATATCAAACATGAGAAGCTCCAATATCCAAATGGAGTTACTCTCAGAAGTAAGAACGCCACAACAGGCACTAAATTATGCAATAAACAGAGAAAGAGGCCAGGCCAATCAGCAAGAAATCTTAAAGGGAAATACAAGCTGGAACACAGTTTCTTACGTTCGCCAAAACAAGACAAGACCACAAATGGCCTACACTCAACAAGCAAGACCACAAACATCATATGGTCAACAAAAATCATCAGCATGCTGGAAATGTGGAAACACATTTTCAATGGCCCATCTCCAAACATTCCCCGCAAAGCAAATGCAATGCAAAATTTGCAAAAAACTAGGGCACTACACTTCATTGTGTACGGCCAAAATGCCAGAAAGACGACCACCACGCGGACCAACGAACAACACAAGTCTCCAAGTTAAGCATCAACAAACGAGAAGAGTAAAACACATTAAACAAGGATCGGAAGAAAGCGACCACACGGAGGAAAGCGTAGACGCAGAGGCGGCCCTGTACATAAAAGAACTCCACAAAGATTGGGCGAAAATTAACATAAAACAACCAATGGAATTCGTACAAAAGAGGAATGATGAAATCAACAAAGACCCATACGGAGAATTTTGGGTAGAAACAACTACAGCCCAAAACAAAGTACAGTGGCTAGCAGATACAGGCTCACCACGGTCATTCATGAACATCGACATAGCAACTAAACTCCAAAAGGAGACCCCGGCTGTAAAAATATCAGAATATACAGAAACCACAGTCTACAAAAGTTTCACAAACAACAATATAGAAATAAAAGGAGTACTTTCACTCGAACTAAATTCAGGATCATGGACAGCTAAAGATTGCAAAGTTCTAATAGTGGAGAATAGAACTAACAACATAATGGGGAGAGATATCCTCACCAAATTGGGGATCACACTCAGCGCACAGAAAAAACCTGGTAAGACAATTAATATTATTACAATTATCCAAACGGAGAAAAACATTATAGAGTAGATATTTCATAAATACCCACACCTTTGTACAAGATTGGGGCGATCAAAAAATCACATGGCAAAATCGATATTTAAATCTCAATATACACCGTCCCAACACAAAGGAAGAATAGTTCCACTCCATCTGCTCGACAAAGTGGAACAAGAACTCCAGAAACTTATCGACGAAAAACAAATTATTAAACTAGACAAATGTTCAGACGAACTATTCATAAGTCCAGTAGTGATAACCGTAAAGAAAGACAAAACAATAAAAATAGCTCTCGACTCCAAAAAGCTAAACGATGCCATACATAAAAACAAATACCAAATGCAAAGCATCGACCACTTATGGATTCGGTAGCAGTATTCATTTCAGGAAGAAAAAACAAACCAGGACAGTATCTATTCTCAAAAACTGACCTAAAATATGCATACAGTCAAATCCCATTAGACGAAAACATCAAAAAATACCGCAATTTCAACAAAATAGGTGGAAAAGCCACAGGCACATATAGATTCATCAACGGATTTTATGGCCTAACCGATATGCCAGCCACCTTTCAAAAAACTATAGACAAAACATTACATGACATAAAAACAAAATTCGCATACTTAGACGATATCCTCATAGTCACAAATGGAACATTAGAAGATCGCGAAAAAGAACTAGACAAAATAATGCAAAGACTGAATAACGAAAATCTAGCAATCAATCTACAAAAATGCGAATTTGCGAAAGAACAAATAACATGGCTAGGTTTTGTAGTCACTTCAAATGGAGTAACACCAACAAAACAAAAATGTGACGCAATCATAAATCTGGACAACCCAAAAACACTGAAACAATTAAGATCCTTCATGGGGTGTATTCACCACCTGATAAAGTTCATACCAAACTTGGCAAGAATATCCGAACCACTCAGGCCTTTGTTATCAAAAGCAAACACAAAATCACAAAATAAACTTGATTGGAAAGATAATCACACAATCGCATTCAATGACATCAAAGCTCAAATAAATTAAATAACAGAAAACAAACATTTCGATATATCGAAACAAATGAGAGTGAGATGGGACGCTAGCAAAAAAGGGCTAGGTGCTTGCCTTGAACAAAAAATCGGTCAAATATGGAAACCGATCGCATTCGCAAGTCGATTTCTAAATAACCTCGAATCAAGATATAGCACAAACGAATTAGAACTACTAGCGGTAGTTTGGTCGTTAGAACACTTTAAATACTATCTTTATGGTACGGAATTCATACTCCAAACGGATCATCAAGCATTACTTTCAGAACTTAAAGAAAATAGATGAAACAAAACATATCAATGTAGATTAACACGATGGGTAGATCACTTACTACCATTTCATTTCGCAGTCGAACACGTTCCCGGGAAAAACATGGGGTTCGCCGACTACTTAAGTAGAAATCCTACAGGAGAAGCAATTCCACCCACCGACGAAGACAAAAATTTCGTAATCAAAACAATTGAAGAATTCAAACTTTTCATAACAAGAAACTCACTGTCTCCAAATGGAGCGAGCAACTCATTCTCTCCAAGGGGAGCAATTAATTCAACCAATCAGAACACAGACACAAAACTAGACGAAAATGATGTAATTAATCCAAAACACACAAGCAACAAAACAAACAACGCTTTTTGCCTTAACACGCTTACCAATCAGTCACATATTAACTCGCATTCTTTAACTCCAAACTCTAATTTCAAACTTATTAACAAAAACATTGTCGGCATAACTACAAGACGTAATCCCAACAAAGATACTTTCAACATCCCTATTAAACGTAGATTTCGAGCCCCTTACAAAACAACAAATCCCCATATGGAGCAACCAAGCAATTCTAAAACATTTACTAGTTGTAGCACTCAAACGGAGTTCAATTCGAATAAAGGCAAAGGCCTTGACCCTTCAGACCATTCCAAACATTGAAATTTATTCGACGCCTACAACGACCTACCAACCCCCTTATATAGAGAAAACTTTAACAAAGTCTTTAATGAAGAATTCCTGGCAGAAGCCTCACAACGAGAGCTCAAACCAATTATCGATCTGGTTAAAACACAAAATTGGGACGACCTCAAGAAAGTAAACCCGTTATACTTCCGCATTAGACGAGACTTACTGGTTACCAAGACAAATTGTTTATTATACGATAATCGATTAGTAATTCCCCAAAAACTCGTTATAGACACAATCCACCACAAACATCCAGGGCAAGTTGGAATGTTAGCGTTAGCCAAATTAGTATGGTGGCCACATATCCACTCCGAAATTGTAGCAAAAGCCAAGATAGAAACAACTACAGCCCAAAACAAAGTACAGTGGCTAGCAGATACAGGCTCACCACGGTCATTCATGAACATCGACATAGCAACAAAACTTTAAAAGGAGATCCCGACTGTAAAAATATCAGAATATACAGAAACCACAGTCTACAAGAGTTTCACAAACAACAATATAGAAATAAAAGGAGTACTTTCACTCGAACTAAATTCAGGATCATGGACAGCTAAAGATTGCAAAGTTCTAATTGTGGAGAATAGAACGAACAACATAATGGGGAGAGATATCCTCACCAAATTGGGGATCACACTCAGCGCACAGAAAAAACCTGGTAAGACAATTAATATGATTACAAATATCCAAACGGAGAAAAACATTATAAAGTGGATATTTCATAAATACCCACACTTTGTACAAGATTGGGGCGATGAAAAAATCACATCGCAAAATCGATATTTAAATCTCAATATACACCGTCCCAACACAAAGGAAGAAGAGTTCCACTCCATCTGCTCGACAAAGTGGAACACGAACTCCAAAAACTTATCGACGAAAAACAAATTATTAAACTAGACAAATGTTCAGACGAACTATTCATAAGTCCAGTAGTGATAACCGTAAAGAAAGACAAAACAATAAAAATAGCTCTCGACTCCATAAAGCTAAACGATGCCATACATAAAAACAAATACCAAATGCAAAGCATCGACCACTTATGGATTCGGTAGCACTATTCATTTCAGAAAGAAAAAACAAACCAGGACAGTATCTATTCTCAAAAATTGACCTAAAATATGCATACAGTCAAATCCCATTAGACGAAAACATCAAAAAATACCGCAATTTCAACATAATAGGTGGAAAAGCCACAGGTACATATAGATTCATCAACGGATTTTATGGCCTAACCGATATGCCAGCCACCTTTCAAAAAACTATAGACAAAACATTACATGACATAAAAACAAAATTCGCATACTTAGACGATATCCTCATAGTCACAAATGGAACATTAGAAGATCACGAAAAAGAACTAGACAAAATAATGCAAAGACTGAATAACGAAAATCTAGCAATCAATCTACAAAAATGCGAATTTGCGAAAGAACAAATAACATGGCTAGGTTTTGTAGTCACTTCAAATGGAGTAACACCAACAAAACAAAAATGTGACGCAATCATAAATCTGGACAACCCAAAAACACTGAAACAATTAAGATCCTTCATGGGGTGTATTCACCACCTGATAAAGTTCATACCAAACTTGGCAAGAATATCCGAACCACTCAGGCCTTTGTTATCAAAAGCAAACACAAAATCACAAAATAAACTTGATTGGAAAGATAATCACACAATCGCATTCAATGACATCAAAGCTCAAATAAATTAAATAACAGAAAACAAACATTTCGATATATCGAAACAAATGAGAGTGAGATGGGACGCTAGCAAAAAAGGGCTAGGTGCTTGCCTTGAACAAAAAATCGGTCAAATATGGAAACCGATCGCATTCGCAAGTCGATTTCTAAATAACCTCGAATCAAGATATAGCACAAACGAATTAGAACTACTAGCGGTAGTTTGGTCGTTAGAACACTTTAAATACTATCTTTATGGTACGGAATTCATACTCCAAACGGATCATCAAGCATTAATTCAGCACTTAAAGAAAATAGAGGAAACAAAACATATCAAAGTAGATTAACACGATGGGTAGATCGCTTACTACCATTTCATTTCGCAGTCAAACACGTTCCCGGGAAAAGCATGGGGTTCGCCAACTACTTAAGTAGAGATCCTACAGGAGAAGCAATTCCACCCACCGACGAAGACAAAAATTTTGTAATCAACACAATTGAAGAATTCAAACTTTTCATAACAAGAAACTCACTGTCTCTAAATGGAGCGAGCAACTCATTCTCTCCAAAGGGAGCAATTAATTCAACCAATCAGAACACAGACACAAAACTAGACGAAAATGATGTAATTAATCCAAAACACACAAGCAACAAAACAAACAACGCTTTTTGCCTTAACACGCTTACAAATCAGTCACATATTAACTTGCATTCTTTAAATCCAAACTCTAATTTCAAACTTATTAACAAAAACATTGTCGGCATAACTACAAGACGTATTCCCAACAAAGATACTTTCAACATCCCTATTAAACGTAGATTTCGAGCCCCTTACAAAACAACAAATCCACAAATGGAGCAACCAAGCAATTCTAAAACATTTACTAGTTGTAGCACTCAAACGGAGTTCAATTCGAATAAAGGCAAAGGCCTTGACCCTTTAGACCATTCCAAACATGAAAATTTACTCGACGCTTACAACGACCTACCAACCCCCTTATATAGAGAAAACTTTAACAAAGTCTTTAATGAAGAATTCCTGGCAGAAGCCTCACAACGGGAGCTCAAACCAATTATCGATCTAGTTAAAACACAAAATTGGGACGACCTCAAGAAAGTAAACCCGTTATACTTCTGCATTAGACGAGACTTATCGGTTACCGAGACAAATTGTTTATTATACGATAATCGATTAGTAATTCCCCAAAAACTCAAACAACTTGTTATAGAGACAATCCATCACAAACATCCAGGGCAAGTTGGAATGTTAGCGTTAGCAAAATTAGTATGGTGGCCACATATCCACTCCGAAATTGTAGCAAAAGCCAAGGCCTGCCGACACTGCATTGATAAAGGTAAAAACTTAAAACCTATCATTCCAAAAAACCAGTTGGGAGATCTACCCAAACTAAATGAGCCAAACGAAGAAATCCAAATGGAATTCGCAGGACCAATTCCATACAAAAATAGCACGCAAAACAATTACATCCTAGTAACACTAGACAGACTATCACGTTTTCCTCACGCGGAAACATTCCACAACTGCGATACGGAAACAGCGATAGACTACTTAGAAAAATACTGCAAACTACACGGAATTCCTAGATCGATAAGATGTGATCAGGCACAAGCCTTTAAGGCTAAAGAATTTGACATATTCTGTTTAAACAAAAACATAAAACTGATACTCGCTCCAGCCGGAGACCACCGAGGTACAGGAATGGTCGAACGCCTAATCCAAACGATCAAAAGACGCTTAGCCGTACTCGATATTGACCCCAACTGGAGCTCAGAAACTTTAAGCTCACGTCTAGCAAATATTATAGAAAACATCAGACTTATACCTAATAGAACTACAAAAATAACTCCATTTGAAGCGCATTTCGACAGAAAGCCAAATACAGCACTATCAAATATGCTAACAAAACCATCGATAAAAAACTTATCACATCTTAAACTAAAAAGTTTTTCTTTAGAAAAGCGAACTCTCAAACACGATGTATTGTCACAAGAAGAGATGTGGAGACTAGATGGGAAGTCTGAGGATGAACTCGACATCCAGTACAAACAAGACGAAAACCCCACCTCCGCTTCACAGCAAATAGATTCGGACGATTCCGAAAACTTGCCACTAAGCAGAAGCTCCCCAAGTAAGATATCTACCTCAGAAATACACTTCTCCATTGGAGATAAAACAACTAAGATAATATATAATAAGAAAAACGTCGCGCGTAAATCCATGGCGAGCAAAACTAAAGAACCAAGAAATACTTTAGCACCACAATGGACTATAATCCCAGACGGAACTATAACTAACTACACACCACATACTATAACAATAGATACGCCACTACGGAAAAACACAGTAATCCGAAAAAACGACATTGCAATAGCAACCGAAACTAAGCCAATACCCGAAAAACCAAGATTAATTCATATAGTTGCATGTAAAACGGTTGGAGAATATAAAAGAAACCAAGAAAAAATACGTAAATTCAACTTTACAACAAAAAAGATTGACATAGCAACCGAGAAAATTTATGCATTCAACGCAAAGAAACAGGACAACATCATACCAAGCACAAAAAAGGACAATCCATGTCAAGAACATCCGCAAATAATTTTCCTCGATTCATCCACTTCTTCAAATCAAACTATCGATCTCACTAACAATTCATCAGACCCAACGCCACACGGAACAACGGATACGCCTCAAAGTAATCAATGCCAACCGGAACAAAACACGAGCGATTGCACAAGAAACAAAACAGAATCCACCCAGGAGGCTGACACCAAACAACTCCAAGTGGAGAAAACTTCGCAACTCCAAATGGAACCAAATACGCTCACAACCCAAATCAACAACAAAGAAGCAACAAAGCAGACCACTCCAGAACAACTCCAAGTGGAGAAAATATCCAGCCCAGCAAGTTCGCTCATCTATAAAACCCCTCCATCCTCGCCTAACCCAGACTCAATCTCAGACCTCAACGAGGAGGACCTCGCTGCATTAAATGAAATCCCTTAGATCAGGATTTCTCTGTCAGAGGGGGAATGTGATACCGGTGTAGCCGCATCATCTAAAACTTACTATGCAACAAAGACTTAAAAGTATCTAGTATTGTATTTATAAACACTTATGACATATAATTAAATGCATTGTACATACTGTTGTCTCCGAAAGGAGTTTATGTTAGTTGCTCATTTTCACGCCTGCGATTTGGCGGGTATCATAAGGTGGTTTCAAGTTAACACATCTGCTAAGTGCAGACGATAAACAACTGTCAAAACGAACAGTCGATTCGTTGCCGAATAAACTGTTAGAAGTAATTCTTTTCACAAAGCTCATCACAGATTCAGAACTCATCATAGATTCATAAAGCTTATCATAGATCTTTCACAAAGCTTATTATAAAGCAATCATTCCATAAATCATATTATAAACTCCATTCCAACTGGAGCTATCAAGATCTCTAATAATCCGAGAACCGGACTTCCATTCTCTCCATTCGGACTTAGAAAGTAACACATCAGACATAATAGTCGAACAAACAACATTCGACGTTCCAACAGAAATAATCCAACAAAAGGAATTCAAGCGCGATAACAATAATAATAATAATAATGATAATAATAATAATAATAATAATAATAATAATAATAAAAATAATAATAATAATAATAATAATAATAATAATAATAATAATAATAGTAATAGTAATAAAATTAATAATAATAATAATAATAATAATAAAAAAATAATAATAATAATAATAATAATAATAATAATAATAATAATTGTGGTGAGCACCGTAATGAAGAAATTAAGAGCATTATTATCAACTTTCTTTAACTAATTAATATGTTATTTTATCCTGTTTGTTGTATATAAATATGTACGATGCGCGTTGCTCACTTACGGTTAACTGGTTGCACTAGTCACTCTTCATAAGCTACGGTCGGAGTGCTATAGTTAATCGAACACAGTGTCTAACATCATCAGAATAAAGTCGCTACAAAGTGAGTTAATTCTATCTCGCGTTGGTCTTTTCACAGCTGATCTTAGTTCATATTAGCAAGGTTCTCAGTCGCTATTTTCCCAACACAACATTCCGCAGTCAGCACCAGTATCTCTACTATGCTCCCCAGTGGGAATCACATTCTTCTGGGACAGTGGCTTGGATCCCCCGGTCACATGGCCAACGTGAACTTGAACACTAAAACTGGCTATAATGGCCAAAGTTTCTATCAATATGGACACACTCCTAAGAAAAAAGCCAAAGGCAAAAAACCTCTTTTACCTAACCGAACCAACTTACGAACCCACAAGAGAAAACGAAACCCAAGCACAACACCGGGAAAAAGACCTCAGGAATAATAGGCGAAAATTTGATTGGGAAACGGGTGTAAGGCGCTAGAATTCAAGGGCTCAACAGATGACTGAATGCCAAAGGATGGTGCGGATACGAAAGGTGAGAGTCTCATTTACTTAAGCGTCGGAAAAGAAGGACGAAGGGTTTATCATCAGCGCTTTCCCTATTCAATTGTCGACCAAACTTCCGCCTTCGAACTCGCCCACGAACTCTTATCATTTACCCGACGAAGAAAAACCACGTATGATTGCTTTCTCCTGTTCAGATGGAAACAGAAAAAAAATGAGAAACACGAAAGTTCCCACTGCCAGCTCGAAGCCACCGGCGCAAAGTGTTGATTGGGAACAGCAGAAGCTGACCTCGTAAAAGATTTATTTATAGCCTTCATGTCCAATGCCGACATTCAAAGAGAACTCCTCATGGAAACCAAAACACCAATGCAAGTGTTACACTTCGCGCTCAACCGCGAACGCGGACAAGAACAATAAAGGGGCCATAAACAACCAACTAATTCGCCACTCACTCTTCCTACCCGATTAAGTATCCTTCGTCCAACAAAACCAAACGCTATCACGAAACCCAAGACAGAGCATACCCATTCGGAGTGAACAAACTCAACGCACGGCAGTTTCACCGAACCCGTATAGACAATGCGGGTACAATACACCCCTGAACACCTTCAAGAATGCCCGTCAAAGAACGTTCAAGGCAATTTATGTAAAAAAATCGGACACTACAGTAAAGTGTGCCGATCTGCAAAACTACTTTGGCAAAGCCAACAATATATACCCCGGCAAAACAACCCATAAACCCGAAGAGTCAGAAACATAAGAGAAACAGCAACCACTCATTTTACTCCGATGCAGAACACGACACCCACACGGAACTCAAAAACGAAACAGTCGACCCAGAAAACACTTTCTTCATCCAGGAGATTTTCGACAATTGGAACACAGTTAACTTCGTAAATCTAAATCATTCAACAACCAGCAACCCACAAAATGCTCCCCAAACTATCCGACAAAATATGGATACGCACAACATCGAACAACCCTGATATGTATTGAATAGCCGACACGAGCAGCCCCAGGAGTTTCCTGAACAAAGAAGAAGCCAACAAAATATTACGCAACTGCAAAAAATCCAATTGGATAAACCCAGACAAATGCTCCCAGCGATACAGATGTCTCAACAACCTGGAGATACCGAACTTCATATCTATAAAACTCAACTTAAAGTCAGGAAACTGGGAAGCTAAAAACATTGAGATATTGGTGGTCAGTACCCAAATGGTCAACCTGCTCGGACGTGACGTCCCAGGGAAACTCGGTTTCACTCTCCCACTATCCCAAGTTTTGAGTATAAACCATATCCATTCGGACAACCCCATCCAAAATCTTATAATAAAGAAGTACTTCCGCCTTTGTACTTGACTAGGCAGCTCGAAATACCACCTTGCCAAGTCGACAATTAAACAAAACATTCAACCTTTCCAACACAAAGGACGAAAAATCCCATTGCACTCAACTGACAAAGTTGACAAAGAAATCAAACACTTAATTGATATAAAACAGATCATTAAGCTAGACGAATGCTCAGACAACGTATTCAAAAGCCCCGTCGTCATAACAGTGAAACTTCCCCGGCAACCTCTTCTTCTCAAAAAAAGACATGAATTACGCATACGGCCAAATCCCCCTACACCCAGACATTAGGAAACACTGCAATTTTAAAATCCTACAGTGAAAAAACGGATTCAATTCTATTTCTAAAACACCAAAATACCCTAAAACAACTCAAATCCCTGATGGCTTCAGCCAACCAATTTTAAAAATTTATACCCAAACTAGCGAGCCTACTTGACCCAATCCGACCACTGTTAAAAAAGAAAAAAAACATAATCAATAACGAAATACAATGGCAAAACTCTCACACACTATCTCTCAAAAACATCAAAATAGAAATCTCCCGAATAAAATGCGATGAAAGTCATACAGGCCTAGGGGCAGTACTCGAACAACAATACCCCGAGGGGTGGTTCTCCATAGCTTATGCAAGCCGCTTCCTCAATGAAGCCGAATTAAAATACAGCACTAATGAGCTGGAGCTCCTCTCCGTAGTATGGGCAACAGAGCATTTCAAATATTATCTACTAGGATCAACATTTGAACTCATAATGACCCACACAGCCTTGCTTGCGGCTCTGGCAATAAATCTCGTCAAAGTCGACTCACCCGCTGGGTAGATAGAATACTCCCATACACATACTCCATACATCATTTACGTGGCAAGGAAACGGGTTTCAAGGATTACCCTCACTTATAACCCTCCAATTAGCCTAGATGAAGAACTATTCTTAGTAAACAGAATTAATCTTAGTAAACTATTCTTAGTAAACAGAGTTCACATTTACACTCCTCAATGAAGAGAAAAAAGACACAATTTCTGCCAATCACAACGCTCCATTCAGCCGCACGCGCAATTCAAATGACGTAATGCGATAAAATAAACCAGCACAACTTAAAGCGAACGCTTTTAGCCACTTCGCTAATCCAATACAGTCGTGTTCTATTTCTCTTTTTTTACCACCACAATATACATTGAACAAGATTAACGTAATTACTCGCAACAACCCCCACATAAACACATTTGAAATTCCTATCATCAAACGTAAAAGGAAACCAAACGTTCCTAATGCAATGAGCCCAACTCCAAATTTTACTACTCCCAAACCCACTACTAACTCAGTATCAAAATAAACCGAAACGGACGACTGCCCACATCCTCTAACGTTGGCTTAGGCCGCTCCCCTATCGACGAAACTCGTCATGCTCCCCTCTTTGAATTCGAAAACGAACACCTTCCAGATTATCGCCGCAATCTTTCCCTTGCCTTCGGTGAGGAAGTCCTCGCAGTGGCTACGCTCAAAGACAAAAACTTGCAAGAAGTTATCAAGTTTATTAAAACCCATAACTGGGAAGATTTAAAACAATTCTCCAAGTACTAACTGAATTTGAGAGAGATCTCTCAGTTGCCCCTTCGGGTTGCCTTATTTATGACGGCAAATTGGTTACACCATATCAACTGCAAAATTTAGTTATCAATGCTGTCTATCGTACCCACCCGGTCCAAGTTGGCTTGATTCGTCTTGCTAACCTTATCTGGTTTCCTCAAATCCGTCGTATTATGGCCCTAAGGGCTGAAAAATGCCAACAATGCCTTGAACAAGGTAAGAACCTAAAGCCTCTAACCCCTAAGGCTAAACTCGGACCCCTCCCCACACTAAAGGAGACTAACGAGAAAATACAATTATATTTTTTGGGTCCCATATCAGACTCTTCCAACCCTAATACAGAACTCTACATCGTAGCCTCCGTGAACCAATTCTCAAGGTACCCATCCGCCCTGGTGCATACCAACTGCAACAGTCAAACCGCATTATATTTCCTAAACAACTACTGGTCGTTTCACGGCATCACTCGCAGCAAATGTTTTGATCAAGCTCAAGCTTTTAAATCAACAGCCTTTGAAATTTATTGCAAGGACAAAAAAATTAAACTGATTCTTTTCCCAACACACAACCATCGCGCCTCAGGCAGGGCCGAACGTCTAATCCAAACACTAAAAAGCAGACTCGCTTCCATGAATATGGATACAATGAGGAACAAAATCACAGTAGCCAAAAAATTCTCGGAAATTATAGAATCAATAAGGCTAATACCCAATCAGGAAAAAAAACTCCTTTCAAAGCACACTTCGGGAGACCCCAAAATACAGAACAATCTAACCTGCTAACACATCCTTCAAGCGATAATCTATCATACAACAAAATAAAAATGTTCTACCTAGACTAACGACTCCTGCAAAACTCCACTCTGACTCCGGCAGCAATCTGGGACCGGGACACAAACTCCAAAGCAAACTTGGACATTCAATACGGCCAGAAGTACCAGAAGTACCGTCTCCCACGAATCGAACTCCACCAGAGGATCAAAGGCTGCAAGAAAATTGACTCCGATGATGCCCCTCTCAACTCAATCCCTAGGAGTACAATAATTCTCTCTAAGTTCAAATTCTAAATAGATGATAAAACAACAAAATTATATCAAACTCGACGCAACTTAGCACGTAAGACAATTAGAAGACGAAACCTTGAACCCAGGTGCACCTTAAAACCCCTTTGGTCAATAATAACAGACGGAATGATTGTTGATTATACTCCCCATTCCATTACCATCGATACACAAAATTGCAAAAACACAGTAATACGTATAAACGACATACTTATTTCCACGGAAACCACCCCTAAACCCACTGAGCCCCGACATCGTTTAATAAGTTTTGTTGCATGCAAAACAGTAGGAGAATATAACAGAAACAAACGTAAGATCAGAAAATTCTGTTTAGCCGAGAAGCCACAAGCAAGGAAAGAAGCCCGGTCAGAGAATGCACAAGATCCCGACGCTTCAGTTCCTTCCTCAGCTCCTACTGGTCCCGCTAATCCGCAACAGCAACAGAGCACTTCTACCCCAATTGACAATCCTGGACCATCTTTCTTCCATTCGGTCACCTCGTCCATAAGTATATCCCCTATCAACCGCTTACCGCGCATACAATCCACGAAAAAAACCACAAAAAAGAAGTCCTCAAGGCCAGACCAAAAGGTCACACGGGAAAGTATCCGGCAGAATGCCATTATCTAAGCAGCACGCAAATCCGCAAACACAAAGCTAACAAAAGCGAAAATTTTAGCTTTGAAACAGAGCAGAG